>NW_019416367.1:70215-168787 GCF_000390285.2 Anoplophora glabripennis | reverse complement strand
TCAGAACGAGTTAATGGCAGAAAACAACGAGAAAGTCTAGTTCCAGTTCAGCAGGCCTGCCAACTTCAAGATCGTCTGAGAACTTTGAAATTTCAAAATACAAGGTAAACCATTTTATTTAACTGCAGTTAAAAGGTATATTTTATTGGCCACATATTTAAAAAACATTGATCAATGAAAGATAAAGATATTTAAAACAAAATTTTAACAAATTTAAAAACAAAAGTTTCATTTAACCAATCAAATTTGAAAAGTAATATAAATAAAGAGATCTCAAATTCTAATTTTAGTATAAGTCTAGATTAAGAAAATTTGTATAACTGTATATCTGAACATCCGTTGTAGTAAATATAGCTGACACTTGTTAAAGTTATCCGATTTATTTATTATTCCATGTGTGATATTTGAGGAAAATCTAGATAGTGAGATAAACAAAATTTATGACAAAGAAATAAGTAGATTCTTACTTGAATAAAATATTGAACCCGCCTCCTGCTCGAGGGAGTTGCTCACATAAAATACAAAGTATAAAAATAAAAAATAAAAAAAAAACTTAAGCAAAATTTTAAAATAAATAAAGTGTAAAATAGAGGCCATTTAAGCATTAGCAGGTAAATATAAGACTTGTGAATTGTATTTACGTCTTTAACATATACACTACACTACACATAACATACTTTATTGACACACATATACAGGGGCTTTTCAAAACTTACTCAATACATTAATTTTCAAAATAGAACATTCATACATAACATTTTAACTAACACATAAAACAACATTCAACACAACAGTACTACGATAAAATAAAAAATCATTTTGGAAAACATATGTAAAGTTTTATCCGGTACATATCAGGAGTTACCAGCAAATATATTAATATATATGTAGTTCATGCCTCAACAATTTCTCATAGTGTCCGTTGTCAACAGTAGACGTTAATATTAAGTGAAAAACGTCGCCGTTTCACTAAAGAAAACTTAGAAAAGCGCGTAGTAATATGTTTTAACTCCTTCCAATATGCCATGGAAGCCTTGTTTCAACACTAAGGTTTATCGGGTAAGTGGTGTCATTTAAATTTATATAGGTATTTTATCATCTACTTGCCTTGCAAGTAGATGATAAATGCAATTACTTCATTCGTAATCTGACTACGGTCCTGTTAAACTCCGCGCCGCACTAAGCCTAGTAATTACCATATTATTTGGAATATAAAAAAGCATTCAAAGTAAGACACTTATGCACAGGGTGTTGCATTTGAAGAATCGGAGAAATTATTGGTTGAAGTGTAAAATCGGCATGTTTATAGAAAACATAATGAATGTTCTTTAGATTTGACACATTGTCACTTTTTTAGACATTTATTAACAGCATTCGCAGAATTCTGTGATGATTTCAAAAATGTAAAAATATAGGAATGTTTAAAAAATATACTTTTTGACTGTTATATTTATAGGTATATATTGCTTATGATTGAAAATGATTTTAAAATAAATACAATTTTTTGAACCTCTTTAACTGTTATTGGTTTTTTATCTGGGATAATATTAAAATGTTGTACTTAATATACAGGGTGAGTCGGGAGAATCGTACCAAACTCCAGGAATGGATTTTACAAGTCAAAATAATAAGATAAACTGGACTGGACGAGCGAAATGTTTATAGGAACATCCTCTAGTAGTACTTGTAATTTTGTAAAAAAATTAAATAGTGGTCTCTTGTGAGTCGATTCTCCTAAATGAAAGGGCAAATTAAATAACTATCGAACATACCATATCACACGTTTACCGAAAACCAATGCTGAAAATTACTTTCGAGTGTTTCGTGACAATTTTCGTCTGACCATAAATGAGAGTTCAGAGTATCACTTATGTCGCCATGGGTGAATGTTGCTGCATCCGTAAAAATATGCAGGATACTAGATGATTATTATTGATACATCGACAATACTAGATACGCTTTTAGCATAAACTTCCGGTTGAAGGTGTTGTAATCTCTGAACATGTTACGGATAAGCCTTGTTCATGGAGCGTTTTTATTACTGTTTTTTATGGAATGTCATTTAGAAGTTATTCAGTTCAGAAGCTCATTCAGATGTTAAACTAGCACTGGGAAGCTTTCCCGTTTTGCAAAGTTTGTTAAAAACTCTGATAAATACAATTTTATCAGGACATCTATGATGTGGAAACCGATGATGGTATTCTTCAACAGCTGCATTAGCAATCCTAAAAACAAAAAAAAATATAAAGAAACACCATATTTGCATACTCTAAATTTGAATAAGATATACTGGAGTTTGGTGCGATTCTCTCGACTCACTCTGAATATCTTTTCGGTATCTGTATATATCTGAATCCATTAAGGCCATAACTCTTATCATTTAATCATGACAGTAAAGATAAATTTGTAGGAATATTTTGTATGTTCCCTAACGACAATGATTTAAACTTCTACAGAGCTACAATTTGCAATGTTTGAATATTTCTGTTAAAGACATGTGTTTCTTATTCTGTGTTGCTTAAGAAGCAGTAGTCTGTTATTAGCAACACATGACCTTTTCTTGAGATTAACAATTTTTAAATCAGTAATCAGTGCTAAGCGTTCATCTGAAATTTATTCTCTACACAATATCTACTGATACACTACATTAAACATTGCAATTCGTAAATTTCGTTTCCTCAGTTGAACGTTTTTGTATGCAGTAGGAATAATGTTTCCTATTTGCTTCCATAGCCACCTAGAAAAATTTCCTCTCGTTCAACAAATTGTTAAATCTTCGGTCAGTTGGCTTTTAAGAGACAATTCTAGATGTCCGGATGAAAATGTCGACCTCTCTGTAGAGAACAGATAATATACGTAAAACAATAATACGGATTGAGCCAATTTACCGACATGCTCGTGTTTCTCCGTGAGCGTGACTATAATTCCCCAGAAAACTCCAATGTTCAGCAAGGAAATGGCTGGAGACCGTTTTTCAGAACAATCAGGACAATGAATATTAAACCGGGCCGACGGCCGGGTTTGCCATGTGTCTTGCGTATGAAACAGCCGCTTTGAGCGCCACAAAGAAGGGATAAATGGTTTCATTTCAAATCGCCCATGAAATATTATGGGTGAGATTTTCTATTCTGCATTGTGAATGGCCGAGGAATTGCTTGTAAAGGATGATGAAACAGCGATTTAGGCGTCAACTTAAAGGCATGACGGCAGGATTTAACTAAATTGTTTGACGAGATTAATAAGGCGACTTTGGAGCCGGTTAACTGGCAATAAATGGGTGTTTATTTATTTGCAAAACAGGTAATTCACTGTAAAAGCAGCAAGTGAAGATAAAGTGAGGCTTTACAATACACGAGCTACTTGTTTTCCCAAATAAATTTAGAGGATGGGTTCTTAAAGTGCTTATAGATTTAATAATGAGATACATATACAGGGTAAGTCAGTTTTTTGTGGTAGGATTTTAACAGTTGGTAGAGAATCATGGTTTAATAAGAAAAGTTTCTACGTATACGGCAAAATAGCTGATATGAACTTAAGACTGAAATTTTGATAAAAGCTTAATTTNTGATCGTTTTACTTTTCACTCCGCGCTGTCCTCACTACAACTGCCTATCTTCGACTAACTAGGCCTCCTTCCAGAATTTCCTACCTAAGTGCTTGTTTTTTGTGCTTCCTTCTACCAAGCGTTAATATTACTTTTTCATTGTTATACAACACTCATGTAACAGGTGACGTCGAAGTTGATAAGTACGGTTTTGCACAAATTTATTGATCAATTAATTGATGAAGTCATTCAAAATTTTTTTGTTTATTGAATTATTGTACACTGTAAGTGTCGTTAGACCCTATAAAATCCATCTAGTTATTTAAACTATTACCAACATGCATTATAATAACACATTTATTATTATTATAAACTATTACCATCAATCGGTCATACACAACTCAATAAGTTGTTGCGTCAGAATTAAAACATTATTAATACAATTTTAATTTTATTATGATAAATTAATTCTTAAAAATGCATATTAACAACCAAAACGCTAACTGAATATATATATTTTTAATTTCATTAAATGTTCAAAAACATTTTCGTTTTGGCTAAGGTTGAAAATGAATATCAGCGTAATATTATCGGAATTTATTATACCTGTAACCGCAACTGAGAAAGCGCATGCCTGATGTATTTGTATGAATTCCTGAAAGAAATAGATCGGAATTTGTTTTCATTTTGAAACACGGGAATAAAACTCTAATCATTTTTTTATTTTAATACGTGGTGGTAATAGTTTAAATATGTAACTAGATGGATTTCACAGGGTCTAATGACACTTACAGTGTACGATAATTCAATAAACAAAGAAATCTAAATAAAAAAATTACATAAATTTGGAACGAATACACTGAAGAAGAATTTTTCGACACAAAACGCCTGAATCTGGTTCGGACTGAGGCAGTACAGTATTGGGAGTAATGAAGGCTTGCAAAAATTGTAATAAATTTTCTAGGGTTATATTTAAAAAAATGAAGTTGATGATGGTCCTGGAAAGACGAAACGTTACATATAAAAATTGATTATGCCATTCAATAAAGGGCAAAAAGTAGCCATGACAAACAAAGCTGAAATGAAACAAAAAAGGATTTCCAAAATTTCGTTTTTTTCCAAATATTTTGAAAACTAATCAGCTAAGCCTTGGTTTTTTTAGAGGCATAATGTTGGTCCCCTGCTTAGGCAACTTCGCCCCCATTTAAGCTAGTTTGTATCTCTTACCGTCTTCAAGATCCCTGTAGTGAGAAGCAAATTTGTAACAGCCTGTATATTGGTAGAAACCAAGGGTCTAATAAATATCGTTCCACCGATTCATTTGTGTTTACTGACCTAGCCAGACAACAAAGTAAGAGATCATCGTAAAAATGCTATTGGATTTACTAGTAATCCAATAAATCGCCACAGCAGAAGAGTTATGAGGTCTTCTCCCCAGGGACAGAAAATGTTTTGTTTGTTGCTGTTGTTCAACGTAGACAACAAAGCGAACATTCCAATACTAATCCTCCGATAGCGGAGTAATTGATTATTAGGCTCCAAGTCGTAAGCTCCTAGCAACGGGGCGACCCCAGAGTGATTTCCTTCGGTATCTCGGCGGCGACACGTCGGTTGCGTCCTTAAACTGGAGAGCAGCGATACCTGCCACCGAGTATCAGTCACCGGTATCATTCGCTTCGTGTGTCGCCTAGCATATATCCCACAGGATCCCGAAGGTCCGTTGGGGCCGCCCTCGCATTTTCTGCTCTCGATTCAATGTTTCTATTGTAGAAGAAAGTTGGATATACACCATTGTCTTGGGAATATGACACGGCAATCTTTCTAGTTCATTCGGTTTTACCACTTTAAAACCGCATTTGTTAGGAGCTAAGACGATCCTTCTCTTTCCTAGTGCTGAATTTCGGTTTTAGAACAGGGAAGAGTTGACTTTAAATAAAAACAAACGCTCTAAAACCGTAAGCTTAAAAAATGTAATGAAAGTTTATACGTACAAGCGGTTATTATATTTATTAATATACAGGGTATAACAATCTGTATACAGAATTCATCTCTTTAAAGGAATACACTCTGTATTAATGGCAAATATATTTGCCACAATCATGTCCATTATGTCAAAATGAGGTAAATACACGGACTTGTGTTGAGTAAAATGTAATTTTAAAATCTGACTCACCTCATCATTGCAAGGAGCCACTTTCTGAGAACTGCAGATTTTCATACATGTTCGATGCACCCACTATTTGCTTGCACACAAGCTTCAGCGCGACGTATCCAATTCGTTCGCATGTGTTGCAACATTGCCACGCCTTCTAGAATTGTATTACAAGCTTACAAGCTTCGGAAATACGATGTCATGAACTTCTGTGGAATACACCCGGGGATGGGGGTAACTAGGCTGCCGCGGCCTCTGATCAGGAAAAGTAATATTAGTGAGTGGGGGGCTCCGTCATGCAGTAACGTGATATTTTGCCGAACATTTAATGACACGTCTTCCAATAACTCCGGCAAGCGATTTTACAAAAATTCTAGATATAAAGCACCGTCTAAGCGTCTAGGCAATTTAAAAGGTCCTATTAAAGTGTCATTAACGATACGGGCCCACATGTTCACTAAAAACTGTTGCTGAAAAGCACTGCTACGTATTTTGTGTGGATTTTTGATAGTCCGGTGGTGAGTGTTGTGGACGTTACGTACACTATTTCGACTGAAACATGCTTCATCTGTAACAAGTAGTATCTGTAAATTGAGGATTTCTTGTATCTTCCTGAAGCAACCATTCGCTAAAACCTCGACGTAGTGGAAAATCCTCAAGAGTAAGCGCTTGAACATGTGGAATATGAAATGGGTACAACTGAGCTTCTCATAATGTCCGCCATACAACAGGATGCGAAATAATTGTTTGCTGTGCGATAATTCTGGTGCTACGATGCGGATCTTCTTCGACGAGATCTAAAATCATCTCGATATTTAAGCTTCTTAGTAGTCGTCCCGGCCACCGTCGCAACCTTGATGCTATTGTGCTTCACCAGTGTCCAAAACTCTTTGCATTGCAGCAACAAATGTTCAAATGTTCGCGGTGCGGAGGCACGTCTTTCAGGATATCTTGCTCGGTACACTTGACAAGCTCTGTGGGTATTTTCGTTTGTTTCGCCGTAAATTAAGAGCATATCGTAATATTCACGATTGCTAAATAAATGCGCCATTTTCAAAAGAAAACTTGGAAATACGCTATTAAATGTACCTACTCTTAAAAAACAGCACAGGAATCACTACTGTTTTTGGGGTCGGTGAATCCAAATCCGGTGTCCCTTTGACCCGATTAGCTCAAGGTTAAGGTCAGTTGAAGGTCAAGTGTAGAGAATCAATTGCCAACAAAGTAAACCTACAAATCTATATGTTTTTGGGGACCTGATTCCGAATCCGGTGTCCGCTTGACACGATTAGGTCTGGGTTAAGGTCAGTTCAAGGTGAAATGTAGAAAAGCAACTGCCGACAAACTAAACCTACATATCTATACGTTCTTGGGGATCTGGATTCTTCTAGGTCAAAAATAGAGAATCACTTGCTAACAAAGTAAATCTACATACCTATACGTTTTTAGGGTCGTTGAATCCGAATTCGGTGTCCGTTTGACTCGATTAGCTCTGGGTTAAGGTCAGTTCAAGGTCAAATGTAGAAAATCAATAGCCAAGTAACTGAACCTACTTACCTATACGTTTTTGGGTCCGCTGACTCCGAATTCGGTGTCCGTTTGACTCGATCAGATCAGGGTTGAGGTCAGTTCAAGATCATATGTAGAGAATCAATTGCCAACAGAGTAAACTTACATATCTATACGTTTTTAGGGTCGCCGAATCCAAATCTGGTGTCCGTTTGACCCGATCAGGTCTGCTAAATACTTTTTAATAGAAAGAAGATCAATCAACATACGAACGATGCTTATAAACATTTGTTTGGTTTTGAACCACAAAGTGAAGAATTTGATTGGATATCATTGGATATCATCTTGTCTTTCGGACCTCCTAATTTTTTTTTGTGGGGCTGTGTTATTAACTATACTTCAACCTAATCTCAAATTCAAATAAAAACAAACTTAAAATATTTTAGAGACATGGCTAAACTAAATTTGAGAATATTTGCACGAACTTAAAAAAATACCTGTTTGAACAGACAACTTTGATACGGACATCGTAGGACTTTGATTTATTCTTTGCTGTATATTATCGAAGATATTTTCACACACAGTTTGTATGCTATTAAGAGGGCGCTAGTGTCCCATATGTACCGGTTGGAGAGGAGAGATAAAAAAGCGGCAGTTTGAATTAAAAATCAATCATGTCATTTTTGTGATGTGTTAAAAATTTTAAAATAAATAATGTAAGCTACTTTGAATTATATAAATAATGAAAATATGTCATTCCGGACTATAATAAAAAATGAAACTAAATAGATAATAAAAAATATTAGCTTTATGAGAAGAATTTGGTGTTCGTAGAAAGAAACAAAGTTTTCATTCAGTTAGAAATGATCAGAATAATTTTTGGTTTGGTACATGCGTACAAGGAATTTATGACGTGATCTTGTTAATGTTAACCTATAAGTAAGGTTTATGTTTTTGATAATCACTTTGTTAACGATTTTAGTTTAATATAAGTAAATAATAATCACATTTTATACAGGAAGTTCCCTTTATAAAAATAGCAATTCTTGTATTATCAAAAAATAGAATATAAAAAAACTCAGTGTTTTGCATTTTTGCAATTGAATAAACGGAAACCGTACACTTTACAAATACATCATGTTTACTGATGAGGCTCAGTTCACTCGTGATGGAGTAAATAATTGTCACAATGAACATCGATGGTCAGATGACAATCTGCATGCCACGGTGGAAAGTAACTCTTTCAGTATCGATTCAGTGTTAACGTGTAGTGTGGTAGAATTGCTGGACATCATTGGATTGAAAATGCAGATCACAATAACATACTGTTTTCCATTTAAATCTGTTGACTGTCATTCACTGCACATACTCTTACCATATTTAAATTAAGTATTTCGAAACTTGTTATTTACTACTATAAAAACAAATTGCAATAATTAATTATTGACTTGACTTCTAGTTTTTAGGTTAGTATATTATCCAGCCTCCCTGATATATCTACTCATTTTAAAATAAAATTGGTTATTTGCTTACTTCACTCGTATTTATTATGCTACATTCACGTCGGGCCACTTGCGACCCTAGCGGTAAAAAGTATCGGTAACTTCTGCCATTTTTTGGACAAATTTTGTCAATTTTCCCGTATGAGTTCGTGCTGCTTGTCTCGTCTCCCTGGTAAATGCAGTGTTTGGTTTCAAATCTTTTAACAATAGCACATTTCGGTTTGAGAAAGTGTCATAGTCAATGTTTGCGTCTGGAAATTCCATCACAAATTGTTCCATGCAGGATTGTAAAGAGTATGTCGATGACCCATTTTTATTTCGAGTTCCATTTCCAAAATGGGCCATTACAATAAAGGCATTTTGTTCTGGAGTCAATGGTATAATGCGTTCTGAAATAAAAATATTATTAACCTCAAAATTTTGTTTCTGTTATAACTTACCAATTATTCGACGAAATGCCAAAACTTTATCTTCGAAAACAACTGTTTGAATTTGTATGATTTAATATTAAAGCAAAAGAAACAATAAAACGATGGCAGCAGGAAAACGGAAACGGAAAAATGCACAAATGTCAATTTAGTATTATTTGTCATAATAATACATTTACAACAAACTGTAGCAAACCATTGCGTCTACACTCGAGATAATCCGATCGCTGATTGATTGAATGAAATGTAAAAATTACACGAATCATGAGCCGGTAAAACGAAATGTTGCATTTTAACGTCGTCTTGGTCTTACTATTTTAGTAATTTTTAATTTATTAGAATTTTATTGCCAACGCGAAAGAAATAAAACTACTGTTTCAAACAAAATTACTGATCACGTGGCTTGTAATAATTTATGAAGGCTCGATATAATAAACTTAGTTTTACTTAACAAGATATGAGTGATAAATATTAACTTTATAAATATGAGATATATCTGATGAGGCAATGAGGCAATGAGGATTAAGTGTTAAAAACCTTTTATTGCTTTTTACAAATATCGAAATTACGTACCTATAATATTTTTAGGATTGTATTTTAAATAATGTTGACATTTTTATAAAGAATTGTTCAGATATTCAACATCATTCCAACAGTTTTAAAGTCAGATGGAGTAAAGTTAACAAAGCAGAGAAATTATATATAAGCTCAAAATTACAAAAGCCTGTCATGCATGCAAAATTCTCTGCCTTTAAGCCTACTAAGCATCTCATCATACATCACGGATCCACGTCCAGAAATCATCCGTAATGACATAATCCTCAGATGCACGTCTATAGGATAAGAATTTCCGCATCTCCCCCTATCTTTTCCCTTCCCAGTCACGGAAGACCGTTATGCAAAATTAATAGCCACCGCCATCAGTCTCTCCGACTCGAATATAAGGACATTGAAGAGGATGACTCGTATCGGAAGGTCTGCATACGCGAAATCGCGAATCTTCAAAGGAATTGACACATGACGTATACGTGTCTTTTAGAATGCCTCGGATTCCATCCAATATTTACGGGGTAAGTTATCTGGCAGATGCGGTGTGTCATCAGAGCGCGGTGGAGCAGATGGGATCACTGGGTGGAAGCAGAGCGATAAGTTTTCTCTACTATTTTTAGAGACGGTTGACAAAAATGTACTATTTTGCATCTCTTCTGGATGGCTGCAGGTAAGCTACGTTATAGGCAGCCATTTATAATCATTCTTCAATACAGAGACTGAATGCATGTTATGTATTTTCATAAACTGATACGTACAAAGGTATTTTTTCTTTATTGCAATGCGTTCAGTACATTCATACAATCCATGTAAGTTGTACATTTTATTAAAATTATTTAATGTCTAGTTTGCAAAAGTAACCTACATAAATGTAGATCTAACATGAAAATTTTAAATACTCATATAACACTTTGTATATATTTTTCGTATATTTAGAGAGACCATTTTTTACTTCGGCTCTATATTTTCAAGAACAAAATTAGTTAAATGTCTTCACTAGTAATGTTCACGAGTAACAAGGTTTGAAGTTTCACTAAATTTAATAACTCATCAAATAAAGCCATGCGGTAACGAAATTCAATCTTCCAACTTTCCAAGCTTTAGTGAATAAACTAACCCGAGATCAACCAAACAGTTAAGCTTATTATTTTTGTTAACAATGTTTACGAACAATGTTTACGAACAATTCAGACTGAACTGGTCACCAATAATACAGTTAGACTGTGTTGGGTGCCATGACACAAAGGCATTTGTGAGAACGAGAAAGTGGTTGAACTTGCTAGGAAGGGATCCGAAAGAGAGTTCATTGACCCGGAGCCCTTCTGTGGTACATCTCTCAGTGTCGTCAGGCGAGCTTTGGGCAAATTGACTGAGACAGAACACAGGAAATATTGGACTTCAAGGCCAGGGTATATCGATTCTAATGAGCTCGTGGAATATCCTTTGAAGGAAAGGACAAATGAGCTCCTGAGCTTGAACAAAATGACGGCACTCATAACGGGACACTGTCACTTTAGGAAACATCTGCATAAGCTAAAGCTTGTAGACAGTCCGGTTTGCCGAGGATGTGACTCCGCGGATGAAAGTTCTCTGCATATCCTAGGCAAGGGCCCGGGATTTACACGTAGACCCTATTTGGAACCCAAGGAGCTGAGAGAAGTGTCAGCAAGGAAGCTTTTGGACTTTGTTAAAAGTGCAAAACTACTTGCTGAATAGGACTAAGTAATTGGACGCATAACAGGCCTAATAAGGCTGCGTTATCATGGGACTTATCAGAACCAATCAATGGAAAAAGAAGAAGAGGAAGGAACATTAATACACGAAAGATATTATTATTAATTTCTTGAAAGGGAGATCATAAATTATCATGTACACTATGATACGGGAATACGGCAACTTAGGAATGTACGTTCGGGGAATGAATTTCTGGTACTTACCGTTCTTTTGCTTAACGTAGAGTTCAATACATGGGTTGGTTACACCCTCACTCAACCTGTCACTTAATTCAAGAGAACAAAAAACACCAGAACTTTTTAGGGAAGGTTTTTAGTAACAATGTGTAAAATTGAAGCATCAAAACAACTATAACGCAACGAATTCAAATAAACAATATCAATAATTATTTTGCACAAGACAACGAGATTTCTGAGATTTAGACTTTAGAATTAAACAGACCGGTCTTTGTGAGAACCCAAAGAGAATTTCCTGTTCATCGGATAGAAAATTCAGATTTAGCCCACATCCATACTGACGAGAATAATTTGTTTGATAACAGTGTTCCCAAATGGAGTAGGCAAAGTTTGAATTTGCGCCAATAATCGTACATTTCCATCCCAGCAGTACTATTTGCTTACAAAATTCAATGTTCCATCTGTAGTGTTCCAACTTATCCATATATTTTTTGTGAACTATATTTTTAGACACTCTTGTAAAAAAATTGCGAGTAAACAAGAAAATGTAGATGGTGCAACTAATACATTATTCGAAAAACAGACTACCGAGAGCTGAAAACGATAAGAAAAAATCTCCACTGGCTCTTAGTGAGGGAAACAAATTATTGGTTCTGAAAAATCAAGGAGTAATCTAATCATATGGTTACGAAAGAGCTTGTTTACGAAATTATTTCTTTAGCATAATATAATAGTAGCGTTATTAATGTAATAAAATAAAACCAACAACGAAATAAGTGAAAAAGTCGTCGTTACTGTATCTTAAAAGTAACAGCTGGTTTTTTAGTAATTGAAATATACTGTTAGGTATATGTCTCTATGTACATTACCCTTTCTCTGCTTTTCGACAAATTAACACGATTACAACCATCTAGCTAGATAGATTTTTCAGAACTGTTCAATAAACACTAATTTTGAAATACATACCAACTTACTGGTGTAAGACTTGTCACTTGTTCTGAAAAGACAGACATTCTAAATATAGTTTTTTGTATTTTATTGTTTTTTGTATGTATCACATTATGGTGTCAGTTACTGTTTTCACATGCTAAAGCCTATATCAGAGTATTAACACTTGTTGCTTCATGATTACGGAATTAGTTTTCTCATTTGAATAAATTATTATCGACTTACATCGGTAATATAGCTTCATTTTAAGGTGCGGGCGCTTCATATTAATTAATATGCCGAAATATGTTTGCGAACAATATTCGCTAACTCAAAGTTAGTGTTAGTGAACATCAATGGGTGAACATAGCTAAATGTTCGCGTCAGTGTGGACACAAGGTAAAGGAGTCTGATGATAATAACAACGTTTAAATTTCTATAAAAACTTGTATTTTGTAACATTTGCGCCCTTGTAACAATGTTTGCTAACGGTTTTTTTTCCATTCATAGGTAGTTTTATTAGTACTATTTTGGACATGGTATCCATATCGAAAATAAATATTTATTGAATGTTTTTGACAAAACAGAGAAAATAAAATGGATGGGTTTCAAATTCTGGGTTTGAACTATGTATTGACAAAATGCACTGGACTTTCTCTTCTCTGATCTGTCAGGAATGACAACGGTATAAGGATAAATAAATTAGTTTCTATTAGTAAAAGCGTAGGTTAAAAAAATTTGACATAACAGTGCGTATTAGACAAATACTTATCGTCTAATATCTAATAACACATTTTCTTTTACAATTTATAAATTATTCTTTCCAACAATTTAAATTTTTAGGTTTTTGTTAGTTTACAAGTCACATATTAGTAAATACATAATTTAAAGTTTCTGTGTTTTTCAATAATACGAATATAATAGGTTCTCCTTTCCGTGTTTTTAGTTCTTTTTGATCGAAATAGCTAATATAAAACAAGAAAGTTTCACCAAAGTTTATTTCTTCGAGAGGGGACCGCCTGAAAGCGATGGTTGGTAGTATATTCTATTTGAGCATGTCGTGGAAGTAGCAGATGCAATTCTTTGGAATAATTTTTATTCTTTGCATTTATTTCTCAAAATCGGTTGTTAGACACTTCAAAGTATATTTTTTATTGAGAAAATATGGAAAAATATAATACAGCTTGATTAATACTTTAAATATAGCGTTTACCATGAAAATTCTCATTAATAAATACGAGTACCCTGTATAGATATACAGGGTGTTTCTGAAATAAGTTCCTTGAAAAACGTGATAGAGGGCACGAAAATGAGCAACTTTTATTAAGCAAGTGATGGTCTAATTGCTTGTTTTCGAGAAAATTAATTAAAAATATTAACCATACATCTAAGCCGGCCCTATGCATTTTATACGTAGTGTGTTGCAGTATTACTTAACCGGCGTATAAAATGTTTTCTGATTAAGAACTAGCAGATATGGTGTTAATGTACGGAGAATGTCGGTACAATTTAAATGAAACTTGTCGCTTTGGGTATTTGCATATATGCGGATTAATTTTGACCGTCGTTTGGAATCATGTTTATTAACACATGGAAACAACTTTGAACAATTTTTGTAGAGCATATCGTCTATTGGTAAGTAATTCGTTAATTCGTTTAATTTTTGGGTTACTTTTAAGCGAGATTTGAATAAATTTCATCATTTTCGAACACAAAATTTTAAGCATCAAAACCGCCATCAGCGCCTTCGCACGTGGCAAGTACAGCTGGCTGCTGCACCAGGGACGGCTTTAAATTTGTTTAAACCTTCATGTGAAATTTTTTTTTCAATGTAAAATATAATGTTTTAGACCATCAGTTGCTCATTTTCGTGCCCTCTATTAATCTTTTCAAGGAACACACTTAACACACCCTGTAGATTGCTTCTTACAACGCCGATTTTTTTTCGAGTGATGTTACAAAGCCATGGCAAAATTGTCACATATCTAACATAGACCAGGGCGGATCTATCGAAATATTCCACTTCTTGGACGTAAGAGGGAGCAAGCTAATTTTCGCTGGAATACCTTCAGTACAACTCACATAATAAAGGTGTAGATCCCTAGATCTGGGCGAGGTCCGGAACATTTTCAAAATTGCAAAAATTTTAAAAAACCTATTTTATCTGAGTTTTTTACTTATATCTTGGAACCTATGCATTTTGGAAGAATATTGAGGAGGAAAAAAGTTTTAGAATTGAATATTGTACAATATAATGCAAGTTAAAAATGTTTAAATTTATTACCGATGTTGCAAAATAGCAATAATTGATGAAAAAAAGGCAAAAAAGTTTTTTGGATAATTTTTTTAAAATATTTTAATGGTATTCTAATTTTGATAAAAACAAATTTTAGATAAAACAACGCGCTAGATAGTTTTTGCAAAATAAATTTAAAAAAAAAGTTTGTAAAGAAATTTTCGTATATTCAAAATGTTGCACAGCCTCAAATAAAGCATCTAGATACTTAAAAATTTTGTCACAAAGAAACAAAGACCGCCCAACCTTTCAAATTGTGTTTGAACAATTGAAATCGATTGATTAGGACGGCCACGGCAAATTTTTAAAGTTTACAATATTTTTTTTTATTTTTAGGCAACTAGATTAGATTTATCAATTTGCAATTTAGTTTTTTTAATGAATTATAATTTTAAAGTACTGAGAAAGACACAAGACAAATTTAGTTTATTGGTTCTCGAGATATAAGCGGTCAAAGTTTATTGGTATTTACCGTTAATTTATAAATAATTTAGCAATAATCTTTGATCCAGTGGCTTCGTTTTTCCGAATTCTAAGCTGGAAAAAATTTTCGTATCCATAGCGTATCCAAATTAGCGGAAAGCTGCCGCTCGCACGCGCGAAAAGTTACTGAATNGGAAGAATATTGAGGAGGAAAAAAGTTTTAGAATTGAATATTGCACAATATACTGTAAGTTAAAAATGTTTAAATTTATTACCGATGTTGCAAAATAGCAATAATTGATGAAAAAAAGGCAAAATAATCAAGTTTTTTGGATAATTTTTTTTTAATATATTAATTGCTCCGAGGATATTCTAATTTTGATAAAAACAAATTTTAGATAAAACAACGCGCCAAATTTCATTAAAATCGGCTAGATAGTTTTCGCAAAATAAATTTAAAAAAAAACATTTGTAAAAAAATTTTCGTATATTCAAAATGTTGCACAGCCTCAAATAAATCATCTAGATACTTGAAAATTTTTTCTCAAAAAAAAAACCGCTCAACCTTTCAAATGGTTTTTGAACAATTGAAATCGATTGATTAGGACGGCCACGGCAAATTTTTAAAGTTAACAATATTTTTTTTTATTTTTAGGCAATTAGATTACATTTATCAATTTGCAATTTAGTTTTTTTCAAAAGTTATAATTTTAAAGTACTGAGAAAGACACAAGACAAATTCCGTTTATTGGTTCTCGAGATATAAGCGGTCAAAGTTTATCGTCATTTACCGTTAATTTATAAATAATTTAGCAATAATCTTTGATCCAGTGGCTTCGTTTTTCCGAGTTCTAAGCTGAAAAAAATTTTCGTATCCATAGCGTATCCAAATTAGCGGAAAGCTGCCGCTCGCACGCGCGAAAAGTTGAATTCGGAGGTTCAAAATTCGAAGGTACGAAAAGAAATTGGATTATCTCGACTTCTAATGGACCAATTTCGATCTTTTTTCTGAATCCGATGTCTCGCGAGCTAAGGAATTCGAATATCGTAATGCCAACTGTCTAATTTGCACATATTTTCTTATAAACATGCATTAAATATACTGTACATTTTACCCTATCCTTTTGCATTTTTTCAATGAAAAAATTTGTTTACGTATATATTTCAACACTCTGAATATGAATATATTTAGTTATAAATATTACAATTATTTAAATAACTTTTGTTTAAACAAATTAAAAAAAAGAATTTTTTATTTGGAAATTTGGAAAAATTTTTTTGTTTAAATACAGATAAAATTAAGAAGAAATAGTACTTTAAAATTATAATTTAAAAAACTAAATTGATTGCAAATTGATAAATGTAATCTAATTGTTTAAAAATAAAAAAAGTGTGTTAACTTAAACTTAAAAATTTACTGTGGCCGTCCTAATCAACCGATTTCAATTTTTCGAAAATCATTTGAAAGGTTGAGCTTTATTTTTTATGTGAAAAAATTTTCAAGTATCTAGATTCTTTATTTGAGGCTGTGCAAAATTTTGAATATTCGAAAATTTTTTTCAAAAAATTATTTTGTGAGAACTATCCAGCCGATTTTAATGAAATTTGATGTGTTGTTTTATTTTATTCTAAAGATTTTTTTGCATCGTCGGTAATAAATTTAAACATTTTAATCTTACAGTATATTGAGCAAAATTCAATTCTAAAACTTTTTTCCTCTTCAATATTCTTCCAAAACGCATAGGTTTCAAGATATAAGTAAAAAACTCAGATAAAATAGGAATTTTTAAAAATATTTTAAAAATTTTGCCATTTTGAAAATGTTCCGGACCTCGCCAGATCTAGGGATCTACACTTTTATTAAGTGAGTTGTACTGAAGGTAATCCAGAAAAAATTTGCTTGCCCCCTCTCACATTCACCTCAAAACAGATCCGCCCTAGTGTAACAAACGAATGTTTGAATCACTTACAATTAGACAGATCGTAATCTCCTCGCCGTAACAGTGCCGTATCCTACCTTGCCGGGTGTATGTATAAGTACAGAGTCTTGATAAATGATTTAAAAGCCACATGACTAGGGGCCTGTTTTTTGAAAACACTTTTCAACTTTTCACTCCTTACTTTTCATTCTACATAATTAGAATTAGAAAAGTGAAGAGCAATTTTGTTTTACAAATAATGTAATTTAAATTAATTGTATGCGTTTTATGAATCTTTAACTTGTCAATTTTCACTGCATCCACAATGTTACATATAAACTGTATTTTGGACATCAATTTTGAAAATTTCAAAGTAGAAGAGTGTAAACTAAAAACTTGGAGAAATCTTAAGTTTCTGTTTTTTGAATAATAGTAACTTTTGTTATTATCTTGTTTATTTTTCACAATATTTTGTAGAGAATATTGCCTATTTGCAAAAAATCCATTTAAATGATTTTTCATTAAGTATTGGAACCAGCAATAGCTATCTTGCATTCAAAATAATTTGCTGGAACATTTTTGGTTTATGATTCATGAACAGACTAAGAAGATGATGAGCAACTTATAAAAGAAAGAATTCTACAGAGAATACATTTTGACGGTATGAATGATTCTCTCCTAAATAGGCATGTACAGGATAGAACTAAAACAGTTGGCCAAATTTTAAAGACGGATTCGTTACACGTCAACCAGGAGTTGCTGTAAACAAATAAATGTCTGGATAATATTCAATTTCGAGATAGAGGAATTTAAATGTTCGTAAAATTAAAAGTTATTAAAACAATAAGATCAAGATTATATTAAAACACAATATGCCGTTTCATCGGCTATGATTGGCGTAATTTTTCATGAGATGTATTCAACCAATCAGCGATCACATTGTTTGAAGCGTGGACCTAACGGTTTTTTATTGTTCATTGTAAACTAATCATTAATATTGGTGACGCCAAGATTTAAGGAATTTTTCGTTACCAGTATCAACCCTACAATGTTGGTTGCTTAAGCTCAGCGGCCACGTATCTTGTACACATTTATGAAGATTTTGTAGTATGTAAACTTAATTTGCAAATACTAGAAACAATAATAATTAAAGAACACGCAAAATAATCTTATGCTGTAGATAAATCATGACATTTTAGTGTCTGGAATAAACTCTTTAGATTTTACTCTAAACATAAAGTATTTACGCGTATCTGTAGCCTTATGACAACTATAAATCTTTATAAAATTGCTGAAGCTCCTGACATTTAGCATGGCTACAGGACAAAGTTATGTCTAACATCTAAAGGAATTCCTGAAGCCTGAGGTAGCATATCTGCTGAAATGAGATAGGCACTTCACTGCATTACCACAGTATAAATGTATTCTTGACTTTTATTTCTTTATTTATCGTGTTCGATTACACACAGTTTCTAATTGTTTCATTTATACAATCAAAAGAATATTCAAACCAATCTCTGAACAGTGAGAGACATTGTAAATATGTAGACAATGGGAAAAGTACGAAGAAAAATGGATGGTACAAGAATCGATATAAAAATAGAGAACTACTACGTGTATAAAACAATGACATCCCGAACAAAAAGGTCGTCTAAGTTTAGAACCCGATACGGGAAAATATCAATCAAATTAAAGGGCAGGAATGTTGGGAATTAAAAGAAAACAAAGACGTACCGTCGGATATCGGCGGACAAAAATCGAAGCGTGCGGATGTTTCTTTTGTTCTGAATATTTCTGGCAACTTGGAAAACAGAAAAACAATGGTGTTAGTCGCACTAAGGACATTGAAAGTTCTTTCTTAGAGTTGTTGTCGTTGGTATCAGTGAAAACTTGGTTAACTAATCAGAAAATTGGATGAGGAATATACATTGCAGTTTATATGCAGCAAAATATTCGACTATAATAGAGGTATTAAACTAATTCATATTAATTTTAGATATTTTCCTGATTTCTTATTAAGTAAATAAAAATTTTGCCACAGTCTTATCATCGAATCGAATTTCGGTACAGGGTGTTACAAACTATTGTATTTATTTTAATTAATTGAATATCATGATATCAGAATATTTAAATATCGAAATTATTTTCCTTATCCATTAGCAAAATCTTCTTTTTATTTCATAACATATTAATAGAGTTTTCTCTTTATTTTGATATCAAGAACTCTATTTTTATTTTTGGTGTTGGTGAAAAAAAACAAGAATATGAAGATTTATTAAAAATCGTTCGTGTAGAATGTAGACCATAAAACGAGATGTAGGAAAGGAAAATTGTATAACATCATTTGATGATAACTTAGGGAGTTAGGGTTAATTTCAATTTTTAAAGTACATCAAATAATAATGACTATAATTTTAATGGATAATTTTAATGAAACCAGGATGAATAAAAAAATATTTAATAACTACCTTTGACTGATTTTTTTTACGATTGAAATAAATAGATAAATAAATTTTCATTAATTCTGAGATACAAATTTATAAAAATATTATAAAATTAACTAATATATAATCCACCATTATATCGAGTGATTTTTTTAACCTAAAACTTTCAAATATCTCACAAAATAAGCACTCTACGAAAAAAATGCTCATATCAAAATTTAATCATTCTGTGGGAAAAATACATTAATGTTAAAGTCCCCTTCTCCCCCTCCTTGTGGCGGGGCAGGGGGTAACTTTGAAATCTTAAATAGAAACCCCCCTATTATAGATTCAGATTATATGGCTAAAAGTACGTAGGATTTGTCTGAAACAATTTTTTTATTCACGATAGACAGGCTCGTAATCGAAGAAATTCAATTTTTTAAATTTCTCCTATACTAAGAACCTATGCATGTGATTCGGAAAATGAACTGCCAACATTACTTGAAGACTTGAGTATAGAAGTGCTACAGAACAAATGGTTTCAACATCATGGTGATAGCATGTGAAGTACTTGATCGTGATTTCAATGGCCGCTGAAAAAAAAGAACTATCAACTTAATACAGGATGATCATGGTAAGCCTGGATAAGAGAGGCGGAATTTAAAATAAAAGATATTCAAGAAAAATACAAATGAAAAGCTAAAAAATGCAAAAATTCGTGTATGTAAAGGCAATACAAACGGCAAAATAATAGTAATAAATGGCAAATAAAACAGGTATAAAATGCAACGAAACAAAGCTAGACACCGTAACAATTTATGAATATCTATAAAGGGTCATTACTGACTATGCAAAATTAGAATTGGGAGCAACAAAAAAGCTATACTACTCAATGAACAAGTATTAAAGAGATACACATAAGAAACGGAACTAAGAATATATAAGTAATACAATAATTATATCGACTATATTGTATGAAAGTTGGACAGTACAAATGACACACAATAGTAAAACAAGCGCAATAGCTATGAGAAGATTGGTTGCCTGTGAAAGACAAAGTGGAAATAAGAAACGGAACAATAAGGGAAATATTAAAACCGGAACCAATAACGAATAAAATTACAAAGAGGTAACATAACTTATATGGACATTTGATGAGGATGGTCAAAATAACAAGAAGAGTACATGAAGCAAGAAAAGAGGGAAAAAACGGATACAACAAGTAGAAGAGGCGCGAGAAGGGAGAAGATGGTAAAGGAAATGAAAGCAGTGACAGAAAATAGGAAAACATGGAAAAGGCGGGTAGATGGATATATGGAAAACAAACCCTGATCCGACGTCTGGAAGGGTAAGGGAAAGGGGAAAAGGAAAGGAAAACAAAAACTAAAAAAGTTTTATCGTTAACTTGTGTGTGATATAATAAAATCGCGAACAGTTATTTATCTTCTCGGTATGATTAATCTTTTCGGTATAAAATAATTTAAGTAATTCATTTTCTCTTTGTTTTCAGCGTAGCAAAATACTCTATCAAATAAAAAAGAATTAATTTTTATTGATCTTCTGCAAACTTAATTAACGAATTATAAATTGTTTCAACCTGCAGAAATACGTTTTTCTGTTTAGTATCTGTACGAGTAATTAAAATGAATGTGAAAGGGAAAGATACACATTTAAACAAATTTTGGTACGTAAGTAAACGAAAAAAAAATAAAGATAAACAGGCTGTCAGCCCGGACATTTCATCCTTCCGCCACTAGATTGATTGCATTACGCATTTATGGCAGGTTAAAAGCAAAACTAACCCCTTTGGTTATGAAAAATGATGATAATGTACCGCAATATCATCGCTGTTAACACTGCCAAGTACACAATTAACCCCATTTGCCCAAAATGGCTTCTTTGTGCGGAATGACGCCGGCCCGCTGCTAGCCGAACAATGGAAGATGCCGAGATTAGGCCGGACAGCCAATTATACAGAGATAAGCCGCGTGAGTTACGGACATAATACAACAAAAGGATTATGCATATATAGCCTTAGGTGAGGACTGATTAACTAACAATGGATTGGAGTTACAGAAGTGGACTTTATTGAGTACTGAATATACAGAAATCGCTTTAGGATTATCGGTTTTACGCGTCAATCTAGAAATTCCGTGATTGTGTAGCGTAAATGTTAATTTGGAATCGTTACAAAGGGATTCTAAATCCGAAACAGTTGAGTAAAAAAAAACATAAATTAGCCCGTGGCTACGGGAATATGTAAAAAAATTCTATTAGTTCGATAGCATTGCCACACTTAATATTTTATTTTAAATGTACGTCACAATCATAAAGGAACTTTATTATTTTGTAAACGCTGCTTAATATCAAACATTATAATGAAATGACTAATTAATATTTTCACGGAATAACCAATTAGCGTACATTTTTTTCATAAAAAGGGGCTACACTACTCAATTCCACGCCACTGGTCGAAAAAAAAAAAACAACTACAAAGCTTTTCATAACATATTATTACTAGAGATGGGAAACTTTGTGGCGACAATCAAATAAATAAACAGTAATAATCTATGTTATGCTAGTAAGCGGCAACACGCGTTATAGTAGCAGATATAGGCTAAATCTGTGGTCAACCAGTGTGCCGCTCTATGCCCACAATACACAATGCTAATGACTGCCATTAAAAACACGTGCCATACACTCGACCAAGCAAAGAGTCAAACTCACACACGCCCAAACAACAATGAAATGCATGGCCAACGCCTCTCGTTCGGGATAGTTCACCGGCACGCTAGGCCGATAGAGCAGGCGTTAGGGTGCCGCTAGATACGTATCGAATAAATTGATCGATGCGAAGCTTCAGAACAGAGGCAGACATGTACATGTTATTATACAATGTCGCGGATAGTGGGTCTACTAAATACTTACTACTTACCGTTAGTCAAAATAGCATATATTAAAAACATGGACTATTTTAGATATGCGTCTGTGACCTCGGTAAATATTGAACAGCGGAACACTTAGGACAACTGTTATTTATTATTTTCCATAATGGCTTTCCTTATGAGTAAGAAATTACTATTTTGTTAACTTCTACTGATATTTTTTATTACGTACTCTACCTACAGTCCGTATGATATTTGTTGAGACAGAATTCCAAGAAGACCCCTGTTGCACTTTCTTAGAATTAACCGCGTTCGACGTCTGAAGTAGAAAGACATTGGCGGCGTGGCGTTCACCGTAGCAGCTTGTAGTGCATACTGTGTTTTATAGTTACGAAGGTGTACTTCTTCGTATCATCTCGTCGTATTACCATTTTTTACATAAAACTTAGACGTCTCCGCTAGGAACACCTCAATTTTTTATTTTTATGCAATTTTTTTTTTGTTGGTAGAAATTTTGAGAAAACACAAATGTTTTTGAAATGTGATTTTATTTACTTTAAGCATTGCATATATTGTATAAAAAAAACCATTCCACAGAAAAATGGATTTCATCACTTGTGGACAACCGAGTATTTGATGATACCCTGGTCGAATAAAATTTTTAGAAATTTACAGGTAAATTAAATATTTTTTACGATTTAGATCCATCTTAATCTAATTTTAAAGTCAACACCTACTTGGATAAAGTTCTGTGAATGTAATTCTAAGGTATTTCATTCAAAAGACCAAAAATCTCAGAAACGTAAAAAAAAACAAAATATTGCTTAAGATGTAGTCATAATTGGTCATTCCAAAAACGAACTCGCATCAAATTTAATATTTTAAGAAGTTCCAGATGCAAGGGCGTTTTTTAACACATTTACCAAATTACGTGAATCCGTTTTTCTTCCAAGTAATTATCATTCGGAACGAACAGATAACCGAAATGCCAATGAAAAAAAATGTACATTACGCAAGCAAGACTTGGATCCTTTCTATATTTAAAACGTACAAAATTAACAACCAAGAGATCATGCCAGAAGATTGGAATTTTGTGAATAGATCAACACTAATCGTCAACTAGTTCCAATGATGCTTTTTACTGACGAAGCACTCTAATACATGCACTAGGTGTTGCGAGTATAATTCAATGCTGATAGGGGCATATAGCCCTCGGAGTAGTTGTTTCTCGCAACACTGACAATTAAAACATTGTCTTCGCCCACGGTGGAAGTCGTGCAACAAGTACCTGCAATATAGCAGGTCGCTTCCTACTGTAGCCATTTGAATGGCACAGTTGGGAGTCAGCACGACAGATGGAGCCATTTGCGATCCCGCGTACTATGTATTTCCTTGTTCTGACGATACGACGCAAAACAGCTGGATCGTTCGACGGTTGTCTTACCTATGACACACTGATGAGGACTAATAAGTCCGAAACCAGTCTGTGCCTGGTGGGTTAAACGTATGAACGATCCTAGCTGTTGCACTAGGTGTTGCGATTATAATTCAATGCCGGTAGGGACATATAGCCCTCGGAGTAGTTGTTTCTCGCAACACTGACAAATAAAACATTGTCTTCGCCCTCTGTGGGTGGCAGTCGTGCAACAAGTACCTGCATTACCAAAGGTATTGCTTCGCAGGTCGCTTCCTACTGTAGCCATTTGAATGGCACAGTTGGGAGTCAGCACGACAGATGGAGCCATTTGCGTTCCCGCATACACTCTAATACATAATTTGCATGCATCATTATCTTTAGTTGAGTTTTAAACGGCTGCTCCTCTAGAGACTTCAATAAGGTGTACATTTCTTAAGTAGAAAAGATAGGGGATAATGTTTTTCTATTCCGAAATGACATACACCGTGGCGCAAAAAAGTTGATGCAATTTAAAAGGATAAAATTTGAATTTCCCGTCCCAAGAAACCTCCGCGTACAAAATTTTAACTCAAAGTAGTCGAGAGTTATTAAAGAAAATATAGTTAATTTTTTTAGTTTGACATCCTGTATATCCTAAACAAAGCGTTTGCAGACCTAAGTTCATAGGAATTTTTTTGTTTAAAATTGAACGTAGAATAACATACATACTGAAGTATGTACATCTCGTCCTGAAACACTCTGTATAACCGAAGCAACAAAGTAAAATGTTTTAATAATATGTTTAACAAATTGTATAGGTACCTAAATACTTTGAATCGCCCAGTTTTTATCTTAACCACCACTGTGATCTTATAAGTGGAGAATAAATAGATTAAAATCATGGAATTTAAATTTTAAACTGTGGGTCGGTTCCTCACAGGATACCAACTCCTTGCGGTCAATTCTGGCATATTGTGCATTCCATTGTGTTTTTTTGTTAAGGTTTGTTTGCATAAAAATCTGCTAGTAGTCGATATATCCTTATATGCTTTCGTTATTTAAGAAAAGTTTACAAAGTAAGCTGTATCTCAGCTGTATAAAGCCCTCATATTTATCCTGGATGTTCTGCGGGGACTCACCTTTCTACCCGAAACAACAACAGATTGAACTCTCTGCTAATATCATGTTATTGATTTGTTTCTTTAATCGACAGTGTCCTGTTATAAGCATTGCGATTTCTTTCAGCCTGCTCTTACAATTAGTCAGACTCAGTATTCCAATTGTTCTGTTCTGCGTGAGAACGTTCAATATTTACCAATAGTAGGATCATATTCGATGCAAAGTAATAAATCATTGCTTGTCAAGGGATCCAGTGCAATACGCTTTTAAGGGTTTTAGAAATTGAATAATTTCTTTATACATTATGAAGGGACGAAGGGATCAGTTCACGCCTGGCACCCTTGTTCCTACAAAAATTCCTTTATTCATATAAACTATTTATTTTAAATGTAATTTATTATAAATCCATTTTGTTTTTTAAATTCTACATATGTACTACATTTTACCTCTGTACGCACCACTGTTGTTTATTTGTTTTTGGAGGCGCTCTCTGATTTACGATCAAGCTCGCTAGGTTAGTATTTGACGTATAACCAACCACTTCGTACACTCGATGCACCTGGGCGACTACAGCTACTACCAGAACACAGTGCGTATGCAGCGGTATTTCAGATTTAACATTCAATTTCATTTTAAATTTGAAATGGTTCATCTTACGCCACCTAAAAATGATGACACGATTTTCCTTCCGACAACTTTTTGCTCTACTTCCTCCTACTATAGCTTAAGTCCGTTCTGATCTTGAGCCTTATCTGGTTACCAAGATATGTAAAAAATCGCTATTATGCAAGTTCTTAATTAATATCTAATATGGAATGATATGAAATAATAAATTAGTTTTCAATATTAACTTTACAATTCTAATTTTTAATAGGATAGAATATTCAATGTTATTCTAATTGTTTGGTCTTTCTATCCACCCTAAGAGTGGACCGAGCTTTACATAAATAACTAGTAAAACGAGCTGCAGGAAATAGGCCATTGTCTTTCGTCCCACATGCTGATCTCAATCTTTGGACAAAATCTCGTAAATTTCCGGCCTTTTGTTTATCGGTATTGATTTGTACGTAAACTATTTGGGGCTAATGTCCCTAAATACTTTCAGGATAGTCATCAGTTTTTGTGTGTCACCCTCAAAGAAAGAGTTACATTTTTTTTACAATTAGTTTTGCGTTTTAGTTTTTCAGGAAAGCATTAATTTATTCAACATGCCCTAATAATTGTTAATTTACTGATATGAGATATATGTAATATAGGGCTTATGATTGGTTTCGAACCATGTAATTTTAATTCCAACATTGAAAAATACTATTTAGCAAAATTTGCAATCCCTTCTATGGTATGAAACGTTACAGTTACATTTCTTCCAACATTTCGATTAGGTAAATTTTATCCCCTTTTCATATAGACTTCCTGGGCCAAAACTAGTATAAAATTCGTGTAGGTAAATTTTTATCCGCATGTTTTTGCTGTGTCTGTCATTAATATTTAAATGAATTTACATATCATTTATAATTATCTAGGTATTATTCTTTTTGCCCTGATTACCTTATTTATCTCTTTCCATTGCTCTTACTGTTTGAAATCCCCAACTATCCCTCGGTAATTTACGATCATCAGTAAAGGGAAGTTAATTGGTTACGCTTTCGTTTCTGCCACTAGAACGCAATTAAAAGATGAGGAGACGTATTTAATTTCTGTAATTTTGTAACGATAACGTTCCGTTAATTAAATTTAGTGTTTATGTTAATTAAGTCGGCTTGTAGCAAACGTGCAGAGCGAAGAAGCAGTCGGGAAGTTGTGTTTACATTAAAACTGGCGAAAAGCTGGGTGAAAACTATGTAGTAGTGTTCAGCGCATTAAACGGCGAGGCTTGTAATTTGAAAATTCTGTTAAACTGTCAACAATTGTTTGTTTGTACGATGCGAACGAACTACTGCAACACCAAAAATATTGTAAAACGTCTGTTTAAGTTTTAATATGTAACTTTCAAGAGGATGATGGTGACTTGAGATTTTGTAAGGTTACTATTGATACACAAATATTTTTCACGCAATTTTCCTCAGTTGTATTAAATATTTTACTAGAGATTTAATGATAAATATAGTTACAAAGATAATAGTATGTAAGTACCGTCAACAGGGGTGATGTTGGACGAATTTCGATTGTTTTACTCTATTTCTGGGTCAAAAATTCCGAAAAAAAAAACATGTAGGTAGGCCAAGGTGTATTCTATTGTGTGGTATAATTAAAATTTGTATTTAGTTTTTAGTTTTTTATATATTTTTTGATAACGGTTGTCCAACTTCACCCGGCAGAAAGGGGTGAAGTTGGACATAGCTTTAAATCATTGGAAATCCAGCTACAGAACGGTCTATTTCCCGAGTTGGACATAAAAATTGTTTTTTAAAAAGGAAATCTTTCAGTTTTACTCTAAAATAAATTTATAGTTTGAAAAATGTGTATTAAACCTTTATTAGAACTATCAGTCATTAACAAAATTTAAATTTCTTATAAAAATATAACAACAAATATTTAACATTCTTTAAAAACTTATTTAAAACTAATATAATTCCTTTAACGTGGTTGTGAAGTGTTAATTTTGGAACATTCCACTTTTCAGCTGCAGCCGTTACACTTAAAATCTTATTTTTCACTTCTTTTACTGCCATTTCCAAATTTCGGGTGGGGTAATTACAATTCGGCTTTATGCCAAGCGGTTTTCGATATTTTCGGGGCATTTTTGGGTGTCCAACTTCACCCTGGAATAACACAGCAGTGTAAAAAAAATTCCCCACTCCACTATTTTTCCAAAAATATAATTGAAAAGTTCCATGACTAATACTCATACAATAGTGCAACTCCTCAGACAAAAAGGTTGATATACCGCCAGCCACATCGTAGCTACAGTAGTTATATTATGAAAATGTCAAAATTTCATAAAATATTTTCGTAAATCACAGACTCACTTACCTCTGTCCTTCATACCCACACCGTGTTCCAAGAGTAACAGAACATGTTTGACGATTTCTGCCGCCAAATCAGTTAAATGTTAACCCCCCACCTACCGGGTAGGGAGTTTTTTTAACACTACCGTTTGTCCACCTTCTCCCTTGCTGTCCAACATCATCCCAGTTGACGGCACTATGACAATTTAATAATTAAGTTTATGGGAAAATTCAATTTTCGTCTTACCTGCTTGGTTTCATCGTTGTTTAATTAATATTCATCAAGCCTTCAGCACGATTTATATTATTTGGATGTTGTTTGGTTGCCAGTGCCTCCGGTCTCACTAGCTTGTACAATCCTATTGTCCATACATGTCCTGTAACTGGCGGCGGCCAGGGGCCAATTTCATGAAATAATCTACTTTTCAACTTTTCACTTTTCACTTTTCACTTTTCATTTTTCATTTTACAGATGTAGAAATGCGAAGAATAATTCTATTTTATAAAAAAATATACTTTACATATATGTCATGCGTTTTAAGAAGCTTCACCTATTCATTTTCACTGAACAGATTACCAACTGTTTTTTTGAATATTCATTTTGAAAACAGACAATAGCCAGAAAAATTAAAAATAAGGACTGTAAAGTACTTTCGTACTTACAAAAACAGGCCCCAAGTACGTAGGTAGAGTAGTTTCAAAATCTCATGAGCCGCGAAATGCGTGACGGGCGTGGCGTATCCACATAATTCTTCTAATAAGCACGTTGTGAAAACATTGACTCAGAATTAGACCACGTGCCTCATTACAACCAGAAATGAACTAAGGCACTCGGGCATCAATAAAGTCAACTGGCGAACGTTCGTTCGTTTTATTGCTTAAATTAAAATAATAAAGAATAGGGCATTTTATTATGATATTTGTAATTGGAACAAAGGCTTGTTTACGCTACGAGAGCTCGAGATAGACTGTGAATAATGTATGTAATGTTTTTAGGACGTAGAATAATTTAGGCGACGGTCGGAATTATGTTTTTGCGCATATCAAGGTCAAAGCTCATAAGATTTTGAAACAACTCTATCTTAGCTAGGAATCTTTGACCTATCCCTGGGCCCGCCCTGATGTTCATTACGGAACCGTTCCTCAGGCAATGGTGATTCTCTAAGACGTTCCATAGTGGCATCTGCAACTGGTTACGTCCAATGCTTCAAACATTTCTCCGTTCACTGTTGGCATCTTCAGTGGTGAATAATAAGTGATTTGCTGCAATCGACGGCTACTGAATCCAAAGAAGGGAAAGATAATGCGGAATCTGGGGGCGTTGCACAGTGGGAAATATGGGAAAAATTCTACGCATTCGGTTATTTTAACCTTATACTGGTAATTTCATTCTTATTCTTCTTCAAATATGCTTAACTTTGTGATACTGGTGCGTAATATATCTATATAGGAATTTTTTAAATCGTATCTGAGGTTCCCAAAAACATAACCTAAAATTCATCAAACCTAACCTCAAAGTAATATACTAAATCTATGAGTATAATTACTTGAAACTATATTTTTGAGCTTATATTTTGCTACGCGCTTGCGGGTGGTAAAATAAAATTTCAATAGATTTTCCTTTCCAAGGACAATAAGACTCTCTCGAACGATAGGGTTGGCCCTAGCTCAGCTCAGCAATGGGGGGTGGGGTTGATATAACTGAAAATAATTCTCTTAAGGCGCCACCCGTTTTACAACCCGATGGACAGGAATGCTGGAGAGACGTCGAAACCTTACAGTACAAAAAATCGGGAAAAAGGTACAAATAAAAGCCCTAAGAAAGTAACTATACAAACGGTAACTTTAATATATCTAAATGGCCGGTGCCTAAAGGCTACAATCGCTAAATAAATTTAGTTGTAAATATTGGCCGATTATGCACCTCTTAGGTATGTTTGGCAAAATAGTGCTAACTATATGTAATCTAAATAATAAGGATAATGATAACCCTCTCCGATAGCGCTATTGGTTCGGTGTACAAAATTCCAAAGAAATAATTACATAATTAGTGCCTAATCGATTAAATTTTATTTTTTATATTCTTTAGATTGTTGGGAAACAATATTAAGTAAAGCGTAAGCGAATAAAGGCCATTTAAATAGTAATAATTGCAAGTATTGGTGAGTTCAGCGTAAACAAATATAATACTATTAAAAGTCTTGTGAGTGAACCTAAAATTCATTAAGGGTTGCTGTTACCTACAAGCAATGTAAATTTATAACAAAAGAACAGAGTTGTAAATAAACAATCTATCTATGTACCTTATTAACGAATTAACTAATAAGTTACCTAGCGGTACGCCAAGCTAAATAAAAAAAAAACTGACTAAGTAGTAATACCTATCTAATAAGGCGAGTAAGGTAATTATCTGGTAGCGGAATGGAATAAACGGTGATAATTGCTAACACGTAAGTTAAATCTTTAAATAGTGTAAAATATATATAGGTACTATGTGAGAACAAGCCAGATCCGATGGGGGTTAACTAAGTAACATGCATAACTTAAAATTAGGCTTATCTGAGCGGTTTCTGCAGCACCAGTGACAGGTTCCAATGATTATGCAGTTGAAGATTTGCCACTCCAACCATACAAGATCATCCATGAAGAGACATGAAGCCAGGCAGCAACTGGGAGTTATGTAAGGCGAGTCTTGGATAGGGATACTGCTCTCCAGTGCAGATAATAATCCAACCAAAGCGAGGAGTAAGTCTGCCTTGTTTAACCAAGGTCCGGGGTTACGATACCTTGGACTTTCACTGGCAATGAATCACCCGGTATATGAGGATGAAGTAGGTAAACACCCAGCACACTAACAGTGACGAAGACGGTAACGTTGAGGGTGAGAGTGCGAATATAATGAGATGAAATTGAAACAAGGACGAGTGCGAGTACGAGGACGATTACGAAGCCTAAAAAAAAAGAGACAAGCATGTCTAAGTAGGTTTCCCGGTGGGGTAGAGATACAGAAAATTAGTGAAGATTATTTAAAGTTTTATCTTTGTTGTAGGGCGGCCTCGTGGTGAATGGTACCTTTTGTCGGGTTTTATGGGCACAAATCCAACCAACACCGGTTGACACTGGATTCACCAGAACTAACAAAACAAATTTTTGCCCACAAAATGCAGCAAGATCCGCAAAAGCGATATTTATCGTAACGAGAACACACGCTGCTAAGTCGACAGTTCTCTTTTGTCCCTCGCGACGAAGAGCACAGGAGGAAGTAAGAAATGTCTGAGACTAAAAAAAAGAAGAAAGAAAAAGTTCGTTCGGCCGTCTATCGACAGAAAACTTCATATTTACCTACCGCCGACAATTTAATAAACAAATTTCAATATTTTGGGAAAAATATAACAAGTTAAACCATACTATAATATTTGTTTAAGATAGAAAATACTTAAATACCCTAATTTAAAGATTTCATTCGTGGTTGAGGGATTGCAAATCCATTGTGGTTTATATGATTACTTAGCTATTTTTAATAGGAACTAATACGAATTTAAATAAAATAGTCAGAAAAAAAATAAGCCCGTAACAATTTCTTAACGCTAAAGCCATAAACCTACACCCATACAAATCTAACCTCAAATACTTTAAAACCTAACCCCGAACCCTCAAACCCAACTTCAAATTCTAAAAACTTGAGCTAGAAATTCATAGAATGTATATCCACACGAAAGAATAAAAGTCCTTGAAAACTATTTTCTGGAACTTATATTTTTTTTATTTTTGAAGCCCCTAACCTCTATTCTTAAATATCTCACCGCAAATCCAAGAAATCAGAACCAGAAAGTAAAACGAAGGATATTTTCCATGCCAAACAATGTGACTTCTTGAGAATTCTATTCTGGAGCTAATATTTTGTATTTCTGAAGTTTCAAATCTATACTATGTACATAAATACTTAACCTCAAACCCTTGAAACTTATTCTCATATCCACAAAAAATAAGTATTTTAGATAGGTACATAAAATTTCATTCGATAAATTATAAAAATTTCAACAATTTCTGCTAAAAACTCAGACTCAAAATCTATATTATTTACCGAAATTATTCGATGGACTGCATTTCGTTATCTTTATTTATATAAGACTTAAGTCCTTTTACCGCGTGAAGGTAGCAGTCTTTCAAAGGGTTGTTTTTTGTTCTTGTTTTTATTTTTATGTTTATTTTTATTTATTCCTTATTTTGTTGTTTTTTTGTTTGTTTTTGTTTTTTCCTACTTTTTTCTACTAATTTTTATTTAATGTTACAAAAATTTTCATTTTATTTTTAAATACCGAATCTTTGGTGTTAAGGCTGATGGGTTCTCACTCGATTTAAAAAATTCCTATATAAATATAATAAATTATCGCACCAGGATCGAAAAATTGAGCATATTTGAAGAAGAATAAAAAAGAAATTACCCCTGTACGGTTAAAATAGCCGAGTGCGTAGAATTTTTTCCCATATTTCCCACTGTGCGTAGGGGCGTAGCCAGATTGTAAACAAAATAATTGCAGACTAATTTCTTTCAAATTTGACAACGGAAAAAGGCAAAAAGTATTCAAATGCAATATGATGTAATTTTTAAACTCTATCTTAAATTTCCATTTCGTCACATTGAATAATTTGCAGATAGGTGGTAGGAATACAACAGTTTGGGAAAATGCCTGTAATTGTCGCAAATTGCCAAATGCAGTTGGACAGGACATTTGTTTCCGTCAATCCTCTGCGACCATTTTGGCACACCCCAGAGAGTCCGGTGCCCACCCCAAAAAATATCTAATATTATCATCATATCTTTGTCATATCGGTAAGTTTTTTTAGAATCAAATTAAAACGTGTTCAAATTTGATATTGGTAAGTCTCTGATTGCGATGAATTTTTCGAGACAAATCGTCTGAATCTGGTTCGGGCTGATGCAGTACAGTATTGGGGGTGATGAAGGCTTGCAAAATATGTAATAAAATTTCCAGGGTCGTATTTTAAAAAAAATAAAGTTGATGATGGTCCTGGAGAGACGAAATGTTACATATAAAAATTAATTATGCCATTCGATTGAGGGCAAAAAGTTACCATGAGAGTGTTCTTTTTCGTTTTTTTTTTGAAATATTTCGAAAACTTATCATGTTAGCCTTGATTTTTTAGAGGCATCATATTGGTCCGCTGATTATGCAACTTTGCCCCCATTTTAAGCTACTTCGTATCTCTTACCGTTTCGGAGATCCCTGTAGTGAAAAGCGAATTTTGTATAGACGAATCTTTTACAAATAAACTAGACCTAGCAGATAAAATATTTAGAGGGGGAGAGACGAATAGAAATTTGCTAATAATAATATTGTTGAAAAAGAAATAATTACTAATTAGCAGCAATAACGCCGCCGACTTTTCTAGTAAAGTTCATCCAATATTTAACAGTTGTACAAACTGCAACATAACTATAAATATAAACAAATAGTTAACTTTCTCGTACTGTTTGCTAATTGCTTAGCAATGAATTAAAATACTAGATTACTGTATTTTGCGGTTTGATTTTGGCCCAAAAATATAAACATTTCCTGACGATTTCAGCAAAAAAATTCTTGTTCAAAATGTGCTACCTTCGTTTAACATCAAAGCAATAACTTCGTCCTGAGTCCTAAGAATGAATATTAAAAAATTCCTTGTACTGGTAGTGTTACTTTTCTACTACAACTTAATAATAACGATGGTCTTAACTTGAAAGTGTCAAATTTAATTACCTAAATTAAATGGGTCACGAAATGACTGCAAATATCTCATTTCTAAGAAATTAAAATTTTAACTCTCAATAACTCAAGCGCTGACTTGGATAAAATTAAATCTTGTCACCCAGTTCTATTCAGGTCCTCATCACTACAATTTCCTTATTTTAATTATGATAGAGTTTAATGATTCTTTCGATAGAAGAGATCATAATTAAGCTTTGTGATTCAGGAATTGAATTGAATTATAATGGCAGAATCGACTGCACTTTAATACTAAACGGTTTTTAATTTCACTTCCAGTACATCGGCAAATACAAATTGTTTTATTTGTAAAACAAATATTTCAATTGTGTTATTACGTTATCGGAAACTAATTTTAATAAAAATGGATCATATTTTTAATAAAATTTTTAAATATAGGTATTTTTTCGTCTAGTATGGATAAAATACTAACTTTACGCTCAATGTACATAATACATACAATTCGTTTTTTTGCACTAGTGTCTGAAGTAGATATTTTACATTCTAAAGTGGATTCATATAGTAGCGAATTGTGATTTGCGAATAGTTCTGATAAGTTAATTTCAATAAAAACAAACCTGTCCACTTAAATGTGTTGATCAGAATAATATCGGCATACCTGGATTCGTAATTCGCCACAGGACAAACTCGGCTGACTATTTACGATTAAGAACTTATTTAAAAAAAAATTTTTGAATGTACAGTGGACTCTTACAAATACAATATTGGAAAAAAAAACAAAAAAGGCAGTTCGAAAATGACTTAAAAATACACTTCTGCACGTTACTGGAAACTAGTTCACTGTAAAACCTGACCTGCATAAGGCGACCGTCACGACGGCAAGGTAAAGTGAAGTGAAGTAAAAATGATTGGACAAAAACCTGAACGAATTTCACAAGGAAAGAAATAAATAGAATTTTATAACACCTATTTTATATCAGCAAATTCAACTGCTTTTGCAGATATTGTTATTATTAATTAATAAAATTGATTTGTGGTTTTAGTTAATAAAATAATTTGACATACCTTATGTTACAACAATGGTTCAACATTTTGTCCGCCGACTTGTAAACATTTGGACTCGTCTTATCCAGTTTCTACGAACGAACACAAATGTTTCTGGTTCTTGTCCGTTTTGATCTCGTAAGTTATTTGCAGCAGCTATGATACGTTCGCGTAAATCAGTAATAGTGTCCATTTCGGTGAGATACACTTCATTTTTTAAATATCCTTACAAAAAGAAGTCTAAAAGATTTAAGTCATGAGATCGTGGCAGCCATGGTACTAGTCCTTCTCGTTCATTCCATCGTATCCCTTGAACTTCATTAAGGTACTCCCGAACATTTCATCGAAAATGAAGGGGAGTACTATCGTGCAAGAATCACATTTAGAGTCAGACAGTTAAGGGCATATCTTCCAGAAGTCCAGGTAGATCATTTCGAAGGAACTCGAGATACTGAACACCATGCATTCGATTTGGTAATATTAATGGTCCAATCAAGCGATCATCGACAATTCCTGCCCAAACATTTAAGGAAAAGCGTTTTTGGAAATGATGTTGTTGAATCGTGTGCGGATTTTCAAAATCCCAATCATGAGTTATTATTAATGTTATACATCCCATTTCCTGTGTAAAAATAACTTTATCTGTAACAAACACATCAGCTGTAAATCTGGGATTTTGAGCATTTTGTTGCAGCAACCATTCACACAGTATAATTCGTAAGGGATAATCCCTTAATTTTATTAACGACATGGCAAGTATAAATACATATTATCTTATTACTTCTTTGATTTTGATATTCCCGCACTTGATGAAATTGCCAATAACGAGGAATCGAGCGACAGTGAGTTCGAAGAAAATGATGATAATATTCATAGTCCTACTGTTAAAAAAAGCCGCTTGAAAATAATATGCGGTTACATGTACATGTACATTATATTGTTTATGCCGACTTCGCTAGTTTTATGTTAATCAAGCGAGCAGATATGTAAATAAACGTTGTAATGTGCGTTCGTTGCGGTAGGTAATTAGGTATTTGTAAAAAAAATATATGTTAATAAAATTTACAGTTTCATTTTACATTAAGAACATAATTATAATACCTATTTATATACGTTATAAAACATCATTTATCCTTTAGATAAATAATTTCCAAATCTTTTCCTGAATAAAAATGCAACAATAATTTCACTTATAATTTTTAATGAAATCAATGACTTTTCTCATGATTTTTCGTAATTTTGAGCAATTCCAATAGATTCCTTTGGTAAGGTAGTATCAAATTTAAAAAAATGATCGATTTATCGTAAATAGTTCCCAAGAAAAAGTTCAATTCTAATTGCGCCAACGATTTTGAAGACCGAGAACGAGTTTTTTCAAACGTGATGCTTGCCGTCGTTCGCTTCTCCCACCCTTCCGCCGCGCCACGGCTCGCTGCAAAATCAAGCGACCTACTGACTTTTGACAATATTTCTTATGCACTTAACATATTTCCACAAATAAAATATTTTTATCTGGGGAAGTACTCGGGTTGCCGGTTATGACAGTATTTTTTTGCCGCTACCAACCTAATTTGTTTAACAATAGGCCAACTTTGATAGTGTGTTGTAACTCCGTTGTTTTTGAACGAATCTTGACGATTTTTTTTAACTTATAGCTCTTTTCATAAGCTTTACGAATATGTAATAATAGATAATTATACCACGCGCGTGCGTCGTATATTTCATTTTGCAACTAAGGCTAAAAAATAAAAAAAATTCCAAGTTGCAAATTTGAAATTAAAAAAAAAATTATAGATTTCAATGTATTATTATGAAATCTACCATGAAAAAAATCAATGCGATTGTGGAAGATGCTCGGGATCGTCCAGACTAATAATGAGTTAATTTGTTTATAAGGCCATAACTTGTAAACTATCCAACTTACCGATTCCAGATTTCGTGTGAGTTATTAGACAGTGATAAGGAATGAGAGGATGCGATGCCAAAACGTTCTGGTAATAATAACGCAGTTTATAAAAGTTTAATTCAAAAGTCATAAATAAATTTATTCTGTTTATAACTTAATCTATATTTTTTGACGCTCGAGAGCTAGTTTTGTAGCCCTTTTGAAGACGAAAAAAAAGGTACTTTACTGTTTTCTCGTGGAAATGAACGCAAAAAAGTTATAAGCGAAAAACTTGAATTTACGTAAACCAACCTGTAAACAATTTTCTCCCATTTTTGTGACTGTGGAAACTAATATGTTATTGTACATAATATTTAGGATCTATAGTGATAAATTCAACTTGCCGAAACAAAAAGTCGTGTCCAACAATATATTTCCTGGCCTAAGCAATACTCTCCTCCACCAGCTGTAACGCCCGTACACCCGACCCCGCAGCCATACCCGACTACAGAGAACGAACTCTTTAAATAGGTTGAAATAACTTTTCTTCTAATATAACTTATAAAACGAGTGTATTATGAACATATAGATTTCGTAGTACCTACATCTAAAAATTATACATTTTTGACATGATACGCAACTCGCGTGGAAAATATCTTTTTCCTCTTAACGGGCTGTCAGAGAAAATTCTCATTTGCGAAAACAATATTATTTTACAAATTTTTACATAAATAGCTACTTTTATAAGTGACATGTACAGTTTTTCATTGTGCATTACCCCAGCAGGGGTCCATTTGGCTGTTAATAAAAACTTATTAAAATTTCACCGTCCTGCAACTGGATGTTTTTGACTTTATTGATGAACGTTGCTCAATTAATGGTTGGAAAAGGGGACTGTCAGATAGGTAAATATTCGAACTCCCTAATCGATCACTTTATTCATCAAGAGAGGCTGTGGATGATATTTCGGCACATTAATTTTTTCTGTTCATGATTTAGGGTAAGGCGCATAATCCTGGCATTGATGGATTAGACAAGTATATTTTTTTGTGAAGGACTAATGTTATTACACGATTTTAATATGTTTCTAATACGGGCAATTGTTTTATTTGAGACCGAACCTTTGTCAGGAGAGGGCAAACTTTCTATGGACATCTATTTTAATACCGTGCGTTCTGAGATACAGAAGTGTCAAATATAAAACCTGTCAGATATTATTTTTAACAAGGGATTTAGTATGTACTTTCTTATTGATAACTTCAAAATAAAAAAAATAGTACCTACTGTTTAAAGAAAATTGTAAAAAGAAATTATTCAATATATCACCTTATTGTGTTAAAGATGCAGAAATTGACAACAGGACGACAGAAAAAAAGGAAAAAGTCGAAATAATTTATTTCCTTCTTTACTGGATATACTTTCATTATGACCAAATTCTCTATCCATATAATAATGACTATTCTTACATCATTGAAATTATTTTAAAGCAGTATGTTTTATTATTTAATTTTTCGTGGGATTTTGAATATCTACCTTTCGACATTACCCGAACATTGGTTATTTTCCTGTTACTATAGACAGATATGCATTTTAGCTTAATGCTCAGAGAAATATAGCCGTGTGAAATATTTGCTTATTTTTTAAGATATTTATTTTTATAACGGCTAATAACATCATGAGAATCTGCTCTAATGGAAATTTAAGATAACGGTTTTATGAACAGACTTTTCGTCTATTTGTTACGATATCTTCAGAGTTTTAAATAGTATTAACAAGTTACAATTAATTATACAAAAATTACAAAAATATTTAAACACTAATATTAAAATATTTAAAAATAAAATAAATTAAAAAAGACAAATTAATATAAAAATTGTGAATAATGAAAATGTATGTATTATTAACATTAACATAATAAAATTTATCCTATAAAATAGGATAAGAAAAACTTTTATCACTCATGTTAATCATTTATTTTAATTATCCACAATTTTACTTTTGTACATTGTAAAAAAAATTCACTGAAATTTCTCTCAATTTTACTCAATAATGTATCAATTTCTGCCACACCCGATTGAGCGAAATTTTCACTGTATTAGTATGAGTACAACTGAAACTATTGCATCAGAAATGAGTGAGTTTTACTCAAATCCGACTTACTGCTACCAATTAAGTTACTTTAGACTTTTCTGAGTATATAAAATCAATTTAGGGTTGATTTTTTCTCTAATACGATTTAAATTTAACTATTATTGAGTAATGTTTTACTCAGATTTGGTTTATATTCTCTGTAAATTTTAATTTAGATATTATTGTATTAAAGTCATAAACTACTAAGCTGCCACAGTGGTTTCTACACAAATCTGTTTTAGAGACAATATATTAGGTCTTGATTGAAGGAATTGGTGAACTGATCGGACGAATAGATTGCCATAACTTATATTGGACGTTACAAATANTTTATGAACAATCTTTTCGTCTATTTGTTACGATATCTTCAGAGTTTTAAATAGTATTAACAAGTTACAATTAATTATACAAAAATTACAAAAATATTTAAACACTAATATTAAAATATTTAAAAATAAAATAAATTAAAAAAGACAAATTAATATAAAAATTGTGAATAATGAAAATGTATCATTATTAACATTAACATAATAAAATTTATCCTATAAAATAAGAGAAGAAAAACTTTTATCACTCATGTTAATCATTTATTTTAATTAACCACAATTTTACTTTTGCACATTGTGAAAAAAAATCACTGAAATTTCTCTCAATTTTACTCAATAATGTATCAATTTCTGCCACACCCGATTGAGCGAAATTTTCACTGTATTAGTATGAGTACAACTGAAACTATTGCATCAGAAATGAGTGAGTTTTACTCAAATCCGACTTACTGCTACCAATTAAGTTACTTTAGACTTTTCTGAGTATATAAAATCAATTTAGGGTTGATTTTTTCTCTAATATGATTTAAATTTAACTATTATTGAGTAATGTTTTACTCAGATTTGGTTTATATTCTCTGTAAATTTTAATTTAGATATTATTGTATTAAAGTCATAAACTACTAAGCTGCCACAGTGGTTTCTACATAAATCTGTTTTAGAGACAATATATTAGGTCTTGATTGAAGGAATTGGTAAACTGATCGGACGAATAGATTGCCATAACTTATATTGGACGTTACAAATAGGTACGTAATGGTAGATAACAATTATTTAACTATCTGTTTATTTAACCAAATATTAATCGAGACTTAATATATTGTCTTTAATTATTGTAATTAAATTACTGCATTTAAATATAATTTTCACTAGAATAGCCAGATAAACCAATACTTGTCCAACTCCAAAGCACACCATACGCCATACTGCCATCCACTATGCCACGGTCACGAGATAACCTAATGGGACAATGGGAACAAAGACAATGCATCTGGATATGAAAAATGTTGGGATTAGGCGGTAATGAGGACATTTACTCTGATTTAGGTACAAGTGCACAAAATACGAGTTTACGTGAAGAATTTATTTCAGGAATTCCTATATTTGAGTGAAAGTACTCAGTTTGAGTAAAATGATCAAAATGCCCAATATTGAGTGAAAATGTACTCAATAATTCCACTCAACGGATTCACTCCGAACCTTTATTGCTTTCACTCACACCGATTATTTTTACAGTGTATTAATCATCTCTTTTGACTTGAAATATGTACATACTTCAATATGTGTTTTTGTATAAAATTTATAACTTCTTCGTTCTGTTTAAGACTCTTGGACATGTTTCAATAAGGAGACGAAAAGTCGATTATTGTGTATCTGGAAATTGTGTTTTTTTAAATTCTCATTTGACCAGACCAGACCATACTTCTAACTGCTATTAATTTGCTAATTCTATATTTAATTTAATAATAACTATAATTTAATAATTTTAGTCGTATAATAATGTACTGTTATTGATAATAAAAAAAATATTGATACTTACAAGATCTCAGTGAGATCCCAGAGTTACCTAATAGAAAACGCATAAAATGATACTATTAATAATAGTAATAATATTAATAAATAAAACGTCTTTATTGAAGTATGTATTTTAACATAAAAATACAAAATATTAGGCAAAAGCCAAGTTTATTTTAAGCTATTAGCTTAACTCTTATAGAAACGTCAATTACAAGATAAATAAATAAAATGTCACTACCACACCATAATACAAAAGTTAGTAACATGAGCTCGTATGCAAAATCATCATTTATATTTCTCTATCAGATTTTTTTGACGACAAAACACATTACATTTACTAGGATTAAATTTCACATTACGTTCAGAATAATCTAAAACCCATTAAAGGTAGAATTAAATTTATCATTAGCTGTAGTAATATTTTTATTGATACAAAAAGACATTTGTGTGTCATTAGCACAAACTTTAACATTCGAATGATAAGCTAAATAAAAAATGTCATCTGTATAAACTAGTGCTGGCAAAAACCGGAAAAAAGTGAAACCGGTTTACCGGGTTCCGTAAAAACCGATTTCAGATAAAACCAGTTAGCCGTATAGTTGCTAAAACCGGATATTCTAAAACCGGTTATTCGAATAACCCGTTACTCGAATCGCCAAAACCGTCGCCAAAACCGGATATCTGAAAATAATGTTAAAACAGTTAAAACAGTTGCAGTTACTGTGATTCTTCAATTTATTATTTATATATACGGATTTGGTCGTCTGGTGTATCTGGGTGTGGGTGACTGTATTTTTTATCAGTCTGTGTCTGTGTCCCAGGATAAAATATAAAAATAAATTGTATTTCCCTTAATAGTTTAACCCTTCTAATATGTATGTACTAAGTAGCCTGTGTCAATAACTACATAACACTAAGACTATATTATGGTGTTATGTAGTTATTGGCTATAAAGAAAGAATCCGATTATTCGGATGTTTGAATAGATTATCGAATAATCGGTTATTTGAATAATTGGTTATTTGAATAATCGGATATTTGAAGAATCGAATAACCGGTTTTCGGGATTCGTAAAAATCCGAATTATCCGAAACCGGTTAACCGACTATCCAAAAAACCGATGTCAGTTGCCAGCACTAATATAAACGAGAACAAGGGGACCCAGAACTGAGCTTTGGAGAATCCCGGAAGAAATAAAATAATCTTTGAGGTTATGTTATTTATACAGTTTAGTTAGTTAGTTTAGTTTAGTTCACATTATAAAGATACGTCTTAAAGAAATTTAATAAAATTCTTGAGCATATTTTCGCAGTAAGTCTGATATTTGTAACTAATACAAAAACGTCGGCTTTATCGACGCGGAATCTAACTGAAAAATGTTTTTATCGCTTATTGATTAATAGCCCTTTTATAGACAAGGAAAAATTCCTCAGATTTATTACAACCCTCGGATTTCAGAGATCACGATCTAATTTACAGAGAAATATATTTTCGGACGTAAAAAGTAAACAGCCTCGAACGCTCATTTCTTATCTTGTTTCGTTGTTTATTCGTACTTTTTAATCATCCCTCATTAAACGGGAGGATTTTTCATGCCGAAATCTGATAATCCTTTTAGGTGGGTTGTTTAATTTTATAAGATGAAAGATCATTATTTGGCAAACAAGGGAAGTACAATGTCATTAAGGGGATTTAATTCATTTCGGCTAAGTTAATTTTAGATGCTTTATATTCATGATGTCTGTCGAGAAAAACCAGATTGATGCCCTCTCGAATAAAGTGGAATTAATTTTAGTTATGTATTGTGTATTTTTATGAAAAGTATTCTACAGTTGTCCACTATTAACATGCATTTTTTTCTTCATCACCCATATTAAAAATCACATGGATTCAAATTTGACGATCACTTACAATTTACAAAATGTTGGAAATCTAAGATAAGCACAATTTAACTTATCACCTAAGTAAAATCTACATATGTATTGCTGTTACGGAAAATATACATATTCTGTAGTGAGAAGGCAGTTTCTAAACTTATTCGTTTTTGCTTCACACTCAATATTCCTGAACTTTGTTACTTGTTATAAGATGTAATATAATTATAAAATTATATAAATATATTTACTTTGATTACATGTATGTAAAATAACTTTTTGCCAATTTCAGATAGAAGTAGGTTTAGCTTAATCAAAAAAAATTTTGTGACGTTCTCACTTTGTGGTTCTTTGACGACGATGTGCGCTGGTCACTATGACGCCTGAGTGGAGGCGGTGCAGAAACACCACTACTCAGTCAGCTACAGTGAACACACGGTATTTGCAGGGGTCTAAAGGAAAAGTCAGACTTCACACTTTATAAATATTCATATTTATTAAAAGCTATTGTATACAGTGCTACACTACTACAACAAAGCTACGGTTAGACGATGACTATGTTATAATGAAGTGATGACTATTGGAAACGGTAAAACAACGATACGGTGTTAAGCAGCAAACTGACTAAACGCAAAGCACAGCAGGGTTAGCAAAACGGTAACGGGCAAGCTGATTTTACGGCAAGCTATTTGCAGATACCAGGAGTGGGGAAGCGATCAAGCGGACAAAAGCAAAGCTACATTTACTGAACTATAGGCTTGGCTACTATCTTTACATGCAAGAAAAAAAAGAAATACAACAATAATAGAAGAGCAGCTGGTAGGGCTGAAAATAAAATGTGATTAGTTATGACTTACGTTTCAACTCATAGAATGGAATAAGGGAGACGACACCCCATGAGCTGGACGTAAGTCAAATACACCAGAAAGAAACGACAAAGTGCCTATTCATGTCGTAGTATGGGAGGATAGCTGAAAAGAAAGGTATGATTAAGGCAAAGTAGACAGTAGCCAAGTGTTTATTTAAACCTTTTACTCACTTTCTAGGCACGTCTGTTCTGGTCAGTCCTGTTTGCTGGTTGGCGGCTGCGACTGGACTTGGAAGAATTTCTACAAGCGGCGATCTCCCTGGTGCTGGACTGCTGACGGACTGGATTGCTCGCTGTGATGGGTAGATACAAACTGAACTAATTTAGTTCAACTTCCAAGCTTCTGCGGCGAACGGTGGCGGCAGCACCGTCTTTACCAGCTGGACATAGAAGAATCTTACCAAACGGCGATCTCCCTTGGGCTGGACTGGACGGCTTGCTGCGACGGGTGGATGTCAACTGAATTCCTAATTCACATCACACCTCAACTGCCAAGCTTATACGGCGAACGGTTGTGGCTGCGCAGTTTTCAGAAGATGGACTTGGAAGAATCTTATCAGTAGGAGATCTCTTCACTGCTGGGACTGGTGACGGACTGGACTGCTCTTGCTGGCTGGTTGATGGCTGTACTGCATCTACTTTTCAACTGGTTAAGCCGGCAAAATGCGCCTGCGATTTCGCGCTCGCGCCATGTCAGGTTAATTTAGGCGGTGTAAAAAGATGCAAGTGACGATGCGGTGTTATACATTTATTAAAATAAAATTGATACATAACAGTTCGGAGTGTTTCAGAACCCTGTGTGAAAATCACTTCGTTACAATTTGTGTATAATGTATATTTAATACGAAGTAGTCTGGTGTTTAAAAATATGAATATATTCTTCGTTTCTATTATTCTCTTTGTTTTCAAATTGAAGTCCACTTAGTTCTTATGTTTTACTTCATATGGCAGCAACACTGTTGTGGAGAGATCACGCTATTTTCATTTAAATACCCATAATTGGATATTTGTTTATTTAGCTCAAAATAACAGATAATTAAGAATAATCTAGATAAATTTCAATTTATTCATAATTAAATGTAATTCATTTATACACAGTTTTCAAATAAGTAAAGTTACCTTTGCAAAAGACAAAAAAAATGAATTGGAAATTTCATCTGATTTCCTGGCCGGTCACAGTGGGTTTAGACTTCTTGAAGTTTCCAAATGAGGAAAGCTTTAGCACTCTGGTAATCAGCATTCATATACCAACCAAATCTTCTGTGTAGCGATTACGTAAAATAAGTTTATGGAAATATGAAGTTTGTAGGAGGTTCTACTACATAATGTTAATAAGTATACATCAGCTCCAATAGCATACTCAACAAAACCGGAAGAAACTTATGATAATATGAGGTATGTGACGAATTTGTGGAAATCGGTACTATTATCTTGTGACAGCAATAAGAGTTTACTATATATCCCTATTTATAAGATAGTAGATAGAGGAAGATCACTATGAACAAAAAACAACCTAATCGAGCAGATCTGAATTCAGGATCTCTTAACGTTACTCAAAAGCCATTCAAGATTCCGCTTCCTCCACTACACATAAAACTTGGGACTAATGAAATAATTCGCTGAGGCTTTGGACAAAGAAGATGAATGTTACGAGCACTAGGGAGATATTTTTTCCGAAATCAGCAATGCTAAAGACGGTAATTCGACGAATCTTAAATTTGTAAAATATTTTGTTGAAAATGATTGAAACTGAGAAGACTTTATGCCAAATGTAACAAAACCTTTTTGGGTAATCACGAGTCACAATTATAAAACGTTAATTACGGAAATAGTGGAGAATTTCAGAGAACTTGGATTACGTGGATTACTTCTCCGATAATTTAGGTGACTATAGCGAAGAGCAAGATGAAGGATTTCACCAAGGTTTAAAGGAAATGGGAAAAGATGTCAGGGTACAGTAGGTTGAAAGGAGAATGTGTAAAGTCAGAGATAAAAAGAGAAAAAGAAAGGCACTACACTTTTGAAGACAAAAAAGTTCGCTACAAAAGCGTTTATTTAAAAAAAACTATTATCTCAAATTGCATATAAATTGCATATCTCCTGGTCTATTTGTGAAACATCATTCTCTATGAATTGATTTTTTCTAAAGTGGTGGGTGCTTGTGCCAAATTGACTTCAAAATTAGTTTCAGCAGGTCCGAAATTATCGAAGTAGACTCTTGAAACCCAGAATATGGACTAGTTTCACCCATGAAGCTACAATTCTTAATCATATCTGCAAATAACCCATTTTTAGAAGATTTGGGGGACATTTTCTGGAAAATGGTGAGTACTGGCTCATAACAATAACAGGATCTGATCAAGGGAACAGACAACTGTTTTGTTTTATGTGCCTGAGTTACCAAATCGTAGAGTATGTAGAAAAACTCTTCAGAACGGAACCCTTGACCTGTCAAGCCCATCGCTATCTTAAGTTAGCAGGTGGATGGACAAATGGGTACATGGCGAGAAACGCCAATTTCTTAAACAGGTGAGATATGCCTAACATTTAATATTAATATTCTAAATTATAGTGAAAGATTGAAATACTCCATCACAATAAAGGAAAAGCTAGTTATAAATTTATAGAGATATAATATAATATTCAGACCAAATGTAGAAATACTCCTTTTCCTTTTAACATTGGCGAAATATTTCGGAATCTAGGTATGTACATAAAACGTGCATTCCGTTGCATTTTGCCCCTCATTCGGGCTCGTACATCAACAGATTTCCAAGGCACGTCCTGCGGTAGCCGCTGCTGTCCGGTTGATTAAATTCAGACGCGGCTCGAACTGAACAAATGAACGCAATTTCGAGGATAACAAACTGCGTGTGGAATGTGGGCATAAGCAAATTATTCTATTACACGAACCCGGCGAGTTTGCTCTCGGCAAATAGACGGAGGCGGGATGGCAAACATTGCATATTCGAAGTATTTTTGTCCGAAGTCCGGGAAATGAAATTTAATGTAATTAATTTTGCGGCACTAGTGTGCCCGGCCACAAAGGGGCGCAGAGCGGCGCCGTAATTTCCCTTTTCATTCGATTGAGGTGAAAGGAAAGCAGTGCTAAAAATAGCTTAGAAAATTTATTTTGTTGGAAGTTGAAGAACGTTTTTCTTAGTTTAAATTTTTAACCATTAACATTCATGAAGGGATACGGTGACAAATAATAACTCTGAAACGTAACCTGTTCTGTTGTTCAACTGCCAAGAGTCCAGTTTGTGCATTCCATTGCCACTAGAAGCAAAAATTTTTGGCGAGTTGGTAACGTTCTTCGATAAATATTACTCTTCCGCTAGTTAGTTTTCCCTGAAAAAGCAAAAATTATATTCTGCAAAGACGAAACAGTGACCAGTGCGCTTACACAACTCGCTTCTACGTGCGAATTTAAGTAGAGCTAAATACATTGTTACGTGATGGTTTTATTATGCGATTTGAAAAAGGTCCTATAATCACGAAACTATTTGAAGAAACAGAAAATAGTTAAACGTTTGAAATGTATATTCAGATTGTTTGCAACAAAGAAGCTAGCAACAAAAATGGAAACAGCATGGGTGTGGAAATAAAACAAAAGCCAGAAGTTTTCCACATTAGTACTAAAAAGCAGTCTGCAAGGACGCAGACCGGAAAGTAGCAGTAGAAAAATGGCAGAACATGGTATTTCCCGGCAAGCCTGAATAGTTTCCCGCCAGGCACATCGAACGGCCTTGTCAGCTGTATTGATGGTTCCTCTATAAGCGTAGGCTTCCAGGCCTGGACCCGGATGTGGTAAAAATCACACAGGTCGTAGTAGGTAAGTAAGTATAGAAATTGTATTTGTAATAAGTGTAGTGTGGGTACACATGTCTGCAAGTGACCCATTTTAATTATTACGTCAAGAGCGCCAGCCCGACGCCACCCGGACCGGTCGAACAGTTACAAAGACAAAAAACAGACGCAACATGGTTCCAGAAAAGGTCCACGGCAGATTGGCGCCAACGACTAGATACCAGCGAACGACTCCACACCAAGAAGACTCTCCACCGAACGCTCGCCCCGGGACCATATCTTTTTCGCTACACTTAGTTTTAAATAAAAATACTTTTATTTTCCGTTGAGAGAATTTTATTTGCTGCACAACGAAAGCAACCCTCAGTGGTATTAGTGGCCATTCATCAGTAAAGTGTTACAGGAAACAACACATTAGACACAAAAATAATGTAAATAATTTTCTAGAATCTGAAACAATTGACCAGTTATTTTAAATGAATGGCACAAACAATGGATCTTCCTTTCCTTAATAATTCGCATAACGAGGAAAATTTGAAATGAATGTAATTAAATTTTTTGTTGAATTATGTTCTAGTGACCATTTCCAACAACTTAACATACACAGTGCCCTTCAAATAGTAACTTTATATTTTTACATTAATTTTAGCTTTTATGAAATCACATTTGAATTAAAAAACGTAGAATCCTCAAGGAATCGTTTATAACTTCACGTCGCTTTTAAATTTTGTCTTACCGTTCGCGACTTTACCTTTTCTTCCACATAATGATATTATTGTTGTAAATGAAGGTTCTCTGCCATTTGCATTATTCGTACTCACTTCATATATGTATAAGGCGAAGAAACCCTAAAAATGCTTTTATTAAATAACCAACTCCTACCCAATAAAATATCCCTTCGTGAAACATTGGCAACGAATTTTCCGTGCCGCCATTTTATTTTTACGGCATATTATATACAAACCGAACGATCAGACGGATAGTTTACGGACAAAGGATAGAACAAGTATACGAGCTTTTTATGATGCAAGGGGGAGCCGTGGAATATCGAACCGGCGGTTATAAAAAGCGTTTTGCCGCTTTTAATTGGTGCAAGACGCACTTAAGCAAGTGGGTGTTAAATTTACAACAAAACATAATTCGTAATTGCTACGAGACAAAGAGTTGAGTTTGTATTAACCACAGATTTTGTTCGCAAGAGATCGGATTTAACTCAACGGCGGTTTTTGATTGGTCCTAAGTTGTCAGAAATATATGCGTTGGTGCAATAAGAAAAAATGTAATCCGTATACAAAAATTTCAAAATATACTTTCTGAGCTTTCTTCAGTCGTACAAATTAAATATAGTCGAAAAACTATAGCTTTGTGTTGCTCTTAGCTTCACAAATACCACCAACTCTTAAAAATAGAGGAACAACACGGTTTCCTTTTTTTTCTGGTAACTTTTTAAGTCAGTGTCAGTGCAAATTATATTCAGTATTTCTAGAACATAATTGTAATTATTGTAAATATAGGATTACCATTGGAAATTAAATCCATCGAATCGAATCATTGAATCAAATATAAAGAACTCCTTTTGGATTCCAAGATTCATGATGATACGACTACGTTTTTTTTGGGAGTAAGTGTTGCAAACCTTTCCTGAGTATACTTACAGCTTCCTGGATTATTCAACTACTTTACATGTAAAGGTAAAGATCTGCTGCAGCCTTGTTCGAATCAAAATAGTTCGATCGATCCAGTTTAGTTTTTACTACTACAGCTCCTATTATTGTGTTACTTACTTGTGTAAAGTCAGTAATAGTAGTAGTGAAAAGAGGCGGCCTTAGCCTGGCAATTAGACCACAAGTGTGCCCTTTTTGCCTACCACGCTGTCCCATCACTTGTCCACTCTCTGCCTCTGACCCTCCTCGAGCCTACTCGACGCCCTAATGAACGCCAGGATTTTGGTCCATGGAAGGTATCTCACCTCAACCCCTTGCAGCTCTTCAGCTCCAAAGATTTTATTCTCTCAAAGGCTCCCACAGTATTCCAGAAGGTGGACAGGGGTGTCCTCCTCTACTCTACATTTCGGGCATAGATGGTCCTCCTCAATTCCTATTAAACTTAAATGCCTCCTAAGTCTGCAGTGGCCTGTCAGAACCCCCACCACTTGGTTTCTTCGACTAAGGCTCAGCAGCCATCTCGTCTTAGGTTTGTTAGGTCCATGTATAAAACTATGGGCATACATCCTCTATTTGTCTGCCAGTTCTGATCTAAAGTTTGATAGACCCATTTACCCGTGGTAAATTCATGTTAACTTTCAAATTTAAGATATTTTGTATTTAACTCTACAATTATTATCAATAGGCTAATCAGTGATGCATTCTTCATCGTTATTTATGTCCTTCTTCCAACGTTCAACAAGTTTCTCGATGCTTCTTCTGTAGAAATCATTCGTTTTGCCTCATCCAACTAAGCTCTTAACTCATTGTACTTATTAAAAGAAACATCGCGTAAGGAGATTAACAAAGCGCGGAAGAGGTGAATATCAAAAGTCGCGAGATTAGGAGAGTGAGGCGGGTGGGAAGCCCAATTCAACTTCTGTCTTGCAGTTTTGGTCATATTGGCGATATGCGGTCGAGCATTGTCATGTTGCAAAAGCACGTCGTATTACCGTAAGGTCTTTTTTGTTGAATAGCCGTGTGGAGTCGCCGTAGTTGTTGGACATAGAGTTCTGCGTTGACGGTTTGATTGTTTGGTTAGAGTTTATAATAAAGAATCTCTTTCCAATCCCACCAGATGCATAATATTGTCTTTCGAGGATGAAGTTCTGGTCTTGTTCGCAGAGTTGCTTGTTTTTCGGGGCTTAACCATTCCTTCCGCTATTTCAAGTTCACGTACAGACCCCATTTTTCATCACCAGTGCCAATACCATGAATAAACAGTTCCTTATGACCATGTGTTGATCGATGACCACAAAGGAAATCAGCGGAGCTGTGATTCTTAAAAATAGGCATTACTAATTTCCCCAATCCGTTATTATGCTGAACTAGAATCGACAGTTTATTATATATACCACATAGTTGTACCACATTGAATTTTTTTAATATGTGGTAAATTTATATAAAACTATTATTTACGTAATTGGTGTCGACATAGCAATATAAATTTTCGTACTTGTATTTCAAAATTTGATCACGAGATAATTTGTTAAAATGTTTGGAGTAACACAAGATTCAAATTCTTTGTAGGTGGATAAATATAAAGAAAGTGTTAATACTTTGTATCCGCAATAGAAATATTTGTTGATTTTTCTGTATTTATGGGATCAGGTTTTACGGGTATTAGGATATGTTCCTCAGAATACTAATATGAAATTATTATTTTAAATCAAATAAATAGTCGAGTTTATAATTCGTTTCCTAAACTGCACTGAAACTCTTTTTGCACACCGTCTCTGGACAACTATCCAAGTTGAATCAGCGTTTTATGAGTGTTGCCGCTTCTACATATCAGTTGTATCAAATTAACGGAATGGCATTGCTTGTATACATATAACTTTGTGACACGTTATTTTAATGTGTCTATAATTTTGTGATAACACCGTTAAAACGCAGACACTAAAAATGTTTTCTAATGTTTTTAAAAAATGAATAGTGTATTCATTAAATATTAACTAATATTGGTGTGGATAGGGAGAGGTTATTAATTAAATAAAGTAAATAGTTTTTGCGGCTTCATAAAATGTCTATAATAAAATATAAATAAATATGCTTACTAATCTGATAGATTTGAATTATCTTTTAAAATTATTTCAAATTTTTCTGTGATTTTCGGTGTCAATGACCATTGACACTAACCTAGTTTAAGTGAACACCATATAGCAATATAGCTCCGGCGTGACCATAAAACTAGACAGGAAAGTTAAAACAAGTAATATTAAAAAGATATGACATTTTATCAGCCGAATCAGTGCTACATATCTTAAATTATTCCAAAACAACATAAAATACCAACAAAATTAAGACGTGAATGATACTAAGTCCGGCACTGAAGGAAAGCCCGTCTTTGGCGGGGATTGCCATTCAATCCGTTCCTATCAATAGTTGAATAGTTTCGCAGCCTTTCGTGTTTCATCATTGTTTACAAGATTGGATATATAAACAGGATAGATGGGTGAAAAACAAACGGTCAACCGTAATTCGACTAAACGGGAATGCCTGAATACATCAACGCTTTATTAAATTTCATTTATTTTGTGATGGTACGATTTTTTTTGTTTTCACTGTTAAATTTGTGGCTGATACTACGAAAAACATGAATATACAGGGCGTCCGCAAATTGCACCGACAACGTTTGACTATGGACAGGACGATAAATAAAAACGATCTACGAATAAAAAGTTAAATAAAAAATTTTTGGTTTTTGAGTTACAAGCTTTCAGACTAATTTAATTAATAACTTCATGACCCTTTTGCCGATCGCGTTAAAATTTGGCATATTTATTTAGACTATTATGGCGTATTATCTCTTAAAGCTTTAGTCAAATCGATATACTAGGTGATAGTTTTCTACGGTTACCCCTCCCTTTTAGAAGTCAAAACTTTTACAGTGGTCGTATTTTTTTAAAACTTGCAGTAACATTGAAAAGGTCGTTTTATTTAAAAAAATATTGTCTCTTGAGAAAATCACTTACAGAAAGCCATTCTTGAGAAAAATGGCTTTATTTGCATGTCTGTATGTTTCGGTTTGCGCAGTAGTGTCACGGATTTAAAACTGAGTTCAGTAGGCGATGAAAACAAGATGTTGATTACTGTGGCTATCAGGTAATGTGATTATGGTCGTGTTTCTTTAGGATTCTCATTACTCCACATATGCAAATTATGAAAATTTATAACTCCGTTCCTTGTAAAATAAGATTCGTCGGTACAAACCAATTTTTGAAGCAAATTATTATCTTCTGCAAAGCCATTCATCAACCAGCAGCAAAATTGTAAACGTATGTTGGAATCTAAATTTTCATGTTCTTGGGCAGGAGTTAAATGAAATGGCCGAAGAAGTTGCTTTTTTGAAGTTTGAAGTTGAAACTCAAAGTTTTAAATCCGTGACATTGCTACGCAAACCGAAACGCACAGACCTGCAAATAATGACATTTTTCCTTAGAATGTATTTCTGTAGGCGATTTTCTCAAGGGACCATATTTTTTTAAATGAAACGACATTTTCAATGTTGCTGCCAGTTTTAAAAAATACGACCACTATAAAATTTTTTACCGCTAAAAGGGAGTGGTAAGACTATCACCCAGTACATCGATTTGACTAAAGCTTTAAGAAATAATACGCCATAATAGTCCAAATAAATGTGCCAAATTTTAACGCGATCGGCGAAAGGGTTATGAAGTTTTTAATTAAATTAGTTTTATTTTTGACAAATTTGAAAGCCTGTAACTCAAAAACCAAAAAGTTTTTATTTAACTTTTTTTTCGTAAATTGTATTTTTTTTTATCGTCGTGAATGTGCAGTGAAACGTTGTCGGTAAAATTTGCAGACACCCTGTATACATATAAGAAAGATGACATTTGACTGCTATGCATGTCATAGTTCACACTCGCTGTTACTACACGCGGTTGTTTGAGGTTACAATATCCTGGCCAGCGGCGAGGTATGAGAATTACAAAGATTTGAAAAATGTAGGATTTTTTAAATTTTTTTCATGTGAGTGTCATGAAGATCAAAGGTAACCCCCCCTCTATAATGGTGACCACTACGAGAAGTTTCAGCATGTTGCAAATATTTGGTTTTATATACAGGACGTTTTGATTTAATATGTTTATAATATCAATATTATAAACATAAATTGTGAATTTTATTATTAAAAGATGCCTGGACGTCGAATAGACTTTTTTGCGTTGTCTAATATTTATGGAACCTATCTGATACATATTTTTTTAACGGAGGTTTTCATTAATATCTCGTGCAATGGGGAATATTTAATTTAAGGAAAAAGTCTTCTACTTTAAACAGGATGGAAACCTAATTGCTCTTAATCGTAAAATTGGTTGAATAAAAGACACCATCTCCTTTCTGAAGATTTATCACAGGAAGTTGATAGCAAACAGTTGACAGCTTTTGATGTTTTTTAATGGTTCATATTAAATGCAGTTTTCTAAAATACACTGTGCATTGGTGTTAGTGAGCGCATTATTGATTAAACTATTGAGTATATCTTCACTTAATATTGAGCATTTTGTCAATGTTGTTCGTTTTTGAACAAAAACTGATTAACTACTCCTTAATATAACAATAAATCTCTCATTCAGGATTTTGGAACCTTTTTTTCTCCTTATTCAGTGTTTTGAGTCCTAATTGAGTTCGCTTAACTCAATGGATTTGTGGAAAAAGCGTGCCCAGATACTGCAAAGGCGATGGCAGTGCAGGTTGTCGATGATAGATTTTGGAAACGGACGTGAATCTCGTCATCGCTTGACCTGAGAAAAAAATGGAAGTAATTTTGCCAACTACTGTCAAGTTATTTTTTACTTTTACAAAATATTAATGTTTAGATGTTCTTACACGAACCGGGTGTCTTTATTTTAACGTTTAACGTATAATAAATAACAGGATTGTTGGAATCCAAGTAAGTAATATCACAACCTATTTGTCAGGTCAGTTTCTATTTGAAGACAACAAATTAAATAGGCAAGTGTACGGGGTATAAATTTCATTAAAATCAAATTTGGGTAAAAATTCACTCAACAATAGTTAAATTCGAATCACATAGAATATTTAAGTTTTAATTGTTTTGATATGCCCACGATAAGAAAAGTTATTCACTGGGGAGAAACGGAAACCCAGATTTGAGTAAAATTCGTCAGTTTTGCGCTAATAGTTTCGTTTTAACAGACTGAATGTAAAGTATAATTCATATTGTAATCTCGCACCAGTCTCTAACAGGGAATAATTGATATCTTTGTAATTTCGTTTCTATTACGTTCATGGGTTCCATATTTGCCCCATACGAAAAGGGTGCATTTTACAATTTTTATAATCTTTCAATAATCTCATTTTTACAATATGTAAATGTATTCTTTTTTTGTACCTACTATAATACGCATTTAATTAAGAAAATGAAAAATCTATAAGAACTTTGGTGCTGAAAATATCTATTTCTATAAGTCTTAACATGATTAAATATGACTTCTTTTATTTTAGTTGGTATGATATATAATGGAAATAATCCATAACACTTTTGATTTATGAAATTTGTATCAACAAATTGTATTGCAAAAATGTTTATTGTCGATTTATGTTCTTTAAGAGAGATAAAAAATATATATTTACAGCTGCATTTCTATTCCTGTAAATGAAGAAAAAACTAGGTATTCCTTCCTGCATTATATTATGGCAGTAGATAAAATATACATATACATATACATACCGAATTTCATTTAGATCTAACCGGCCCACAGTGGGAAATATTGGACAAAATTCTCGCCACTCGCCACAATATTTCCCACTGTGCGGCTGTTTGAAATCATTTAAAAATATATGTGTATTTTGCAGTACACTCTTATCATCCTGTAACTTTTTTCATAAACGTCTCCTAGTTTATATTTATAGGAAACTTAAAATGATTGAAATGAAACACCCAATACAAAAGTAAATTAGTATAATATTCGGGACCTAAAATGTTGTAGGAAAATATTCCTGGAATATAAAGTAGAATTGTCAATTATATAATGTAAGTACGCAGTAACCCACCTAGTTTAATTTATTTTGCAGTTAACTTGCTCTTTGCTAAACGAGTCTTCATGCACATTAACGTACATTTAAAATTTCAGTTTAAAATGGTATATGGGTTCTACGTAGTCTTTGCTAGATTAAAACGATTACCTTTTATGCAGCTACACTGCTGAATCAACTTAATATAATCAAATGGAAAATGGAGCTCCGCCAATAGCAGTTTCAAGTCATTTAAATAGACCATAAACGTATTTTTTTTTAATGGAAACGTTCTTGAAGTTCGGTCGCTACGTTTCCCTTTGATACCCGCAATGTAATTTTTTGTTTAAGTTTTACTATTATGAGAATACTAAATACCCCTTAAGGGTTGAACTCGCGAAATACCCCATAAAATATAATGATTTGCGTGTGAAATGGTTTTTATAGCCCCGTCTTATCTGTACAGTTGAAATGGTCATTTTATTAGTCAGGTTAACGACTTGCAGGCGACTACGATATATTCACCCATAAATTTATAAATTTTCAGTTGAAATTGTAGTGAAATTTTATTGGTACAAAGTAGTGTCATAAACACTGTTTTCAAACACTGATATGAGTACGTGCAAAAGAATTTGTTGAATAAAATTTTCAGCAACGCTCACAAAATAACAAATAATCATTTATCAATTTTTGTTACTGTTCTTGTTGCTGAAATTGTTAAGCCCCTTTTCAGAATTGAAACCAGCTCTTTGACTAACAAAGTTAAAACTATATTGGAAATGGAGCTATTGGATTTGAATAACAGCCAAGTCTAATTGACCGAAAACATTGGGCACCACCGATTAAAATATGAGGTGTACAAGTTTCGCCTAATCATACCAGGTTCCCTTCATATATTTAGAAACGTACAACTTTTGTCTATGGATCTAGGAAAAATCTCATAAAGGTTATTGGCTTTGAGGAGCTAAACCTGCTGTACCAGTTATGATTATAATTTTGTAGCAATGGATTATAACATTGCAACGGAGGACTAGTATTTTGTTATCTAACTTTGATATAACCTTGTCTTATGTATGCATCCGATTTCATTCATTTCAACAATCTGTCCTATCTCAATAATCTATACAGATTAATTCAAAACGTAGAAAAGAAGTTAATGATACCCACTACAATAAGAGTATAGAGTACAGAGTACGAAAGTACAGAAAGTGTTTTCTAAATGAGATAGATTAATAAAAGTTCTTTATACAGTGTTGCAAGACGCAATCTCCCAGATAGTGAAAATGATTTTATGTAAATTCAATTTCGTAATGTATTCTTTCATATTTTATGTGGGCTACTAGAAGTTGAGTGGAAGTTTATTGTAAATATTGTACTAGGACAGAATATTTATCCGCTTGACATTATAAGAATTTGGACGTCTTTTTTCCCTCCCCTTAGATGTGTATCAGTATGTAACTAATCATTAAATATCTGCAGACAACTTAGGGAGTATTTTTCAGTTTTTAGTTTGAGTCTATAACTGCATTTCTCTTTTTATCTAAAACAACAGTTAACCTTCCAAATCCTATCATTTTAGAATTTCAACAATGCTGTCAGTACTACCTATAATCAGTACTACTATAATATCACACTGTGATATTCTAAGTCTCTTCACAGTGAACATTGGTAAATGAAGCATTCTGGTACATCTCCTGTACAGTTATTTCTTGTCTTGAGTTAAGACATTGAAAACAATTGGATCGGTCGTCGGTTGTCTCACCTATGGTACCTATATTATGAGGACCAATAAGTCAGAAATTGGTTCATTGTTCCGGCAATATCATCAATTTAAAAATGTAGACTCGACTAGATAGCAAAAGGTCGTGTTTTCGACGTACCATAGACATTGAGCTATAGTGACCATTAATAGCTAATAATAACTTTGTTACATAATTCCAAGAAGACCCCTGCGTCATTTTCTTGGAATTAACCGCATTCGACACCCGGAAGAAAGACATTGCATACTGTGTTTTGCAATTGCGAAGGCATGTTTATTGTTTATTGCTTTTTTGTACTAGCGTGTTTATAATTGTATTATCTTCTAGTTTATTTATGACTTGCACTCTACTGTACTGTAAAAGAAATGAAAACACAGTTTAATCCAAACATCTACTTTATTTATATTTACCTTATATATATTTTTATATTCTGAAAATAACGCGGAAGGTACGATCCTGTCGCGGTAAATTGTTACAGTAGTTCCGATAACAGAACTTTATTGGCTTATTCTTTTCTTGGAATTCTATCTCAACAAATATTATTATGGACTGTACGTCTCGTGAATAAAATAAATAATAATTACAAAGTTTTATTGTCCTACAGTCAAACTTAGGAACATGAGGGAGTAAGAGAATTACAACATACAATTTCGAGAAAATTGTATTAAACTGCAGAAAAATCCCCACGTTATTTTTTTATTTAATATAAATCATACTTACATACCTACTACATTTTTTTTATTTGGAATGTAAACATAAAATTACATTTTTTTTCAAAAAATATTTATATTTACAGAATACATGGACAATGTTTACAATATTTTTGTTAACTTTGGTTGTAAATATATCATGAGCATACTGTCCCTTTTTTCAATGTATTTTGTAATGATGTTAAAGCACGATCTTCAGTATTATTTATTTAAATGCACATTAAATTGCATAATATTCTAAAACTGTTAATCAGATTTACTAAAATTATTAGGAAAAATATGTACTTACATGTCTTTGTTAACATTAGTCTAATATTATTAGCTTTAAGGTGTATTATTTCAAAGTAAATTTACAGCATTGTAAGAAAATTACGGAATATCCCAATAATAGCAATTTTCTAAACAATGTCCTTTATAACGTGCGGTAATCAATAGCTTCTGTCCAACAGACACTAACGGCCGACACAACCAACAAAGGTACCATTTCACTTCCCTCTACGAGGCTACGGCACGAAAACTTTAACGTCCACGTTTTCCTTTGCAGTCAGTCTCCTCATTTGGTGCCGTTAACCGCGCGGCCTCGATTTTCGCCATCCGATCGCCTGAATAATAAATTTTACTGAAGTGTCTCCAAGTTTCCAACAAGTGAAAGTCAGACGGCGGCAAGCGGAACAGATGGATCGAAAACTCGAAGTTCGTCTGTTACGGACAGTCTTAAGTTTGTCGCAATTGATGAGATAATGGTACGAACAATTAAAAAAATGAAAAGGTAAAAACTGATAACAGCTATGTCTTTTGAAAATCCTAGTAAATATTGCATAATTCTAATTCTGTTGTATATACAAGAATCATATCAGACAATTTTACTGATGAATGTAATAATACAGAAAAAACGCAGGAAACTAAAAATATCTCTTTTAAAGACCTCGAAACAAACACGGAAAATAATTTAGAGGTCTCGTTTTATGTTTTCAAAGAGTTTTTACGAATATTTATGATAGTAATGAGATTCTTTTATATAATATACTTGATTGCACAGCTCTACAAAAAAGTTCTGTGTCAGAGACAGAGATATTGTGTATTTTTTTATGTTGAATCCGAATCCGATCTCAAAAACCGATTTACTGGGTAATTTTTTAATAAAACGCTAAAAAATCCTCTAAAATAGGGTGAATTGAGGATAAGGTAAAGCTTTATAATGGAAAACAACAATTTGTAAAGAAAGACATATTTGAAAAAAAATGTGTACCAAATTTGGATAAATTTAATAAAGCCGTTTTCCAGATATTTAAAAAAATGTTTTAATTTTGTTAATTTCATCGCCCTGTAGTTCATAAACGGTGGCTTTCTGCGCCTATATTCACAGAACAAAGTGATGTTAATTTTTGTTGTGTAGTAGTTTCCCGAAGTTTGTCTATTAAAATCTGGACCACCCTGGATAAAGTCAGACAACATACAAAAAAAATATCCCTCAAAGGGGAGGAAATCTACCTGTCACAATTTTCTATTCAATAATTAAAATTTGAGAAACATCCCTGAAACTTGTAGTTTTCAAAGTCGCTAATTACGAATATATGTTTTTAATGCGAACATTTTTAAATTCAAAATGGCGGATCCATTATGTTGGATTGAAAAGTAGGTACCATAAAAATTGGTATTGACCGCCCAAAGAAATGCGTTGTGAATGTTTAAAAAATTGAGGCACTTGAGTAGAAATATGCAAATGCATAAAAATGAAAAACAGGATATAAATTCGATTTGCAGTGTGTTCAAATACTCTTAAATGACCCCATATTATCGAGGATTGTGCTTGTTTATTTTCCAAACCGTTATGCACGATCTTTAATCAAATCCTTAGATCTAACACCTTCCCAGATTTATGGAAACAGTATCGTGTGTGTCCGATTTTTAAAAGGGGTAACAAGGAGGATGTTAAAAACTACAGACCTATTGCTATTTTATGCAACTTCTCTAAATTATTTGAAATTTTTATTTTTATTGGCGAACACATTTTTTTTTATGCTAAAAACTTAATTGTTCCTGAACAGCATGGCTTCATGCCTGGTGGATCGACAGTGTCCAATCTTGTGTGTGCTACTCAATTTATTGCTGAAGCTTTGGATATGAGAGGTCAGGTAGACGTTATATACAGGGATGGCCAGAATTACGGAATAAAATTCATATCTTTTGAATGAGTTAATTTTTTTTAAAATGCCGAAACACGTTAACTGATTTTGATTTTTTCCCATCTTTCGGTTATATAATAATTAATTTTTCTTCAACCCCCTAACCCCCAGCTACCCCTACTTNATTTTTTTAAAACGCCGAAACACGTTAACTGATTTTGATTTTTTCCCATCTTTCGGTTATATAATAATTAATTTTTCTTCAACCCCCTAACCCCCAGCTACCCCTACTTTTTTTTCAAATGGAAACATAAGGCATTAGGGGGCTCGTTGAAAAGCTTATAGAAAACCGAATCCAGCCATACCAAATAAACAAGTTTTATTTTTTCAATAGTAAGGTTTTTAGTGTTGTATAAAACAGTGTTATCCTCCATGAATTTGCACAGAATAAAATAAAGAATTTGAAACTGTACCTATCACTGCTAACGAGACACAGATATATTTTCTATGTTGCGTTTTTTTGATACCACTTACTTGCCAGTCTTTCTGGTTAATTTTTCGCTTTAGTTGTAAATTGGAGTTTGAAACGTTACTATTGTGTCAAAATCAAGTTATTTACTGAATTGCAATGGTATTGTCGGAAAGGCAATTGATATTGCTTGGATGTGGAGACAAAATAAGAAGTCAGGCTGAAGTGCGCGATTTATTTAATGCGAAATATCCCAAAAACCAAATCTCGCAAGGGACAGTTAGTAAAATATTTCACAAATTTGAGGAACACGGTACAGTACAGACTTTGCCCAAAACTGGACGGGCACGTGCTTTGATTGAAGAAAAGAAATTAGATACTGCATTAGAACTTTGAAAATCCGCATACTTCAACTGTTTCATTGGCCCGCAATCACGATGCTTCTAGAACTGCAATTCGAATGTTTCTGAAACAAGAGAAATACCACTCCTATAAGGTATGTCTAGTCCAAGAACTTTGTTAAGACGATTATGATAGGCGATTACAAATTTGTGAAGAAATGATGAGCAGATGTGACGACATAATAGTTTTCAACGAGACATACTTTTTTCGGATGAAGCTACGTTTTATTTAAATGGAGTGGTTAACAGGCACAACTATCGCTTTTGGTCCCCAGGAAAATCCACACTGGATATGCGAATCGCATACGCAGCATCCACAGAAAGTTAATGTATGGGCAGGTATCATCAACAACAGAATCTTGGGCCCATTCTTATTTGAAGAAAATCTTACTGCCGCACGCTACCTGGATTCCTAATATTNTCTGTAACTTTGTTTTTTGTTTGTTAAAAGCTTCCTTTGTCGGTTTATTCCTAATAAAATAAAATGTTTGAAAAACTAATAGTGGTCCATATCTCCGCAAGCGTTACTTTGCGGACCCATGTTTATTAAGACTTTTCGGCTTATTTTGGTTCATACTATTAGGTACCTCCTGAAATATTTTACACTCTTTTTTTAACACCCTGTAGTGATAATCACAGAACATATGATGACAATCCCCCCAACTTCCAAGTATATATTCCATTTTTCATAATAACTGTCATGTTATTTCATACGTCATGCTATTTTTCGTCCTAGTACATATATTATTTTCGTAGATGTTACTCCTAATATAACGTTTTAACATTATTTTGGTAGATCGGATATATAAGTTATTGGTTCGTTGTCTACAGGGAAGCTGCGGCTAGTTGACCAACCCCTAGCAGTTCTGATACGATGAATTTCAACAGCACTAATCGTAAATAACTCTAATTTACAAGTTTTGAAGAAAACACTTTTATTTGTCTAATTACAACTAACAACGTGAAGTTAGAATCTATAATCGTTCTCCTGAGCGGCTGGTTGGGTATTTATATTATTTATTATCAGCTGCTAGCAACTCAGCAGGCGATTTTCTATTGTCAGCATAATAATAGGAGACACTTATAAAGTAAATAGTAGTTATAAAATAATATACGAATAGTGTGAAAAAAAAATATATATATAGGGTGTTCGGATAACACCTCCCACCTTAGAAAGGATTCCTCGGGGGTTGGAGCTTTGGAGTAGGTCCAGGATCGGCGGACTTCAAAGCGACAAGTTCAGTAGAGGAAGACTTTGGTTTTTCCATTGATTGCGTCTTAGTCTTCCTGGGGGTTATGTGACAAAATGTTCTCCTGTAGGGGTTGCAATACGAGCATATCCTGGGATAGCATTTACATAAGAATATGAGGAGTATGATAGCTCCTAAGGTTAACCATATCCAAAGGTCATTGGATGAACTGGGGGAAAAGTGTCGAATATGAACTCCGGGCAGTTCCGATATTGATTTTTGTATGTTGTTTAAATATATGAGGTTTTGTTGAAAAGTTCCAGTGAGAAATTGAAATATTTTGGAATAGGCAGTATAATAGTTTGGGGTGGTAAATTGGATTCAGGTGTAGAAATTATTTCATCTTTTACTTCCGTGGAACAATGACGATCCAACGTTATGATAGTTGGAGTTGAGATGGATGTTGTGGTAAGATGTTTAGAACAAGTTTCTTTAATGAGAAGGCTTTCGTTTATTGGCACGATGACGAGTTTGGTATAACTCATGTCGATAAAGGAACGTTTCAAATGAATTTTTGTTTGTTGACAGAGGCCGGATTGTCCTTTGAGCAAGGGTTCATAACAGGTATCTTCGATGCGTTGTGGTGACTTGTCTATACATAAACTATATTCTTCTAAGGGTAGGCATTCTTCATCATACCATAAGCTACTGCTGGTGTCTTCTGGTAGGAGGATTATTGGATAAGGGGGAATAATGGCGAAATTGATTAAAGGTAGTGGGATCAATTTATATTGATTGTAATTAACAGGATGAAAAATAGGATAGGAGAAATGCAGCAGAAGTGAATCTTAATTATAATAATATTCGTCCTGATAATAGATATAATTGAATAATTAACTTCTAAATTTAGTAATTGTTCAGATTTATACAATCTATAAAGTTGAATGGTCATTTCAGAAATTAATTCTTTTGACATTAAATAAGGCGAACTAATGCCAAAATGAAAAAGTTGAACGGCCTCGTTTAAGAATTTTAGATTAGTTATACACTTTTGTAATAAAATTTTGAACTTAATAGTATTGATTTTGCGAGCATATAGATTAAGCCTGGTAGAGATTTGCTTCTGATTTTCTAAAAGTTCCTGTGTGGTTTTTTCAAAAGATTTTGTAATATTTTTCAAAATAGATGTACGGGCATTAATTACTTCCTGAATCTTGGTTATTCAATAATGTTCCGAATTTTGAATTTATTTCTTCCAAGTCGTCTGAATCAAGGGTTCCCCATAGGTATTTATCACAGACCACCTAGACTGGCTTATACAGCGACTTTGGTGAAAACACTTAGGAGCCTGATTTGGAGCCCAGCGCTCACTTGTGTCCTAGCATTTCACGTGTACGCATCGCTGAGATTTCGATAATTAGACGTTTTATCATGGTCAAGTGTATTGTAAAACATTGTATAAATAGAAGTGATCGAGTTGGTGAAGAGAGGCGAAAAGTTTCCTTCTTTAGGTAAGTAAAAAAAAGGAATATATAAAAGGTAAATATGTACGCCATTTTTCGGTTGACGTCACAAGTTTCCAGGGTTAGCTTTATAATTTTGTTAGCCCACACAGTGTAGTGATTAACGTGATATTGTTATTATAAAATAATGAATGAATTACTGTAAAATATTTTTAGTAATTATTTGCTTTATGTGTCTCGAATTTTTATGAAATTTTACTAATTCCCGTCATTTCGAGAAATTAATTAGGTAAATATTTTTTTCAATTTAAAAAATCACAAACAAAACTAATTTCAGATTCATGTTCAGCAGCCTGGAAAAGGAGAGTTGGCAAAATGTGATTAGAAAAAATTTTTACAGATTTCCAAGGAATGTTGACATAAACGAAGATGGGTGAAGGCTATTAAAAAACAGGACTGGACACTAGCAAGTGCATTATAGTATATATTGGCGGTTTCGTTATAACAAATTCTCTAATAAAGCCAATAAAATGTGAAGACTGTGTAAATAGTTTAATGTCAAATACACAGTATTCGTACAGTCAATTAATTTTTATTAAAGATCGTGGTTGTTTGACGTATCCATCTCGAGATGTCGTAGTAATATACCAAGAAACAGAAAAATTAATAATTTTTTTTAATAATGATGACAGCAGAACACCTAGGCTACAGAAAAATAAAATTGTTTATCATGTACCAATCTGAATGTGAACATATTTGAAAATTTGCATGAACATCAATTTGATAATTTGCATAACAATTGTAATCTTTTAATAAAACTTGTAAGGGCTGAATGTGAAAAGTATATCGATGTACGAATAAATCATGAAGTCAAATTATTTAATTCGGTAAAATCTACGAAAAGGCAAATATTAAATAAATTAATATTATTTAGAGGACAATAAATATATTTAAATTATTTTGTAGTTTTATTTAACATGACACTAAAATATACTGAATGACAAACTTAAAATTGAATATTTGTCATAAGATGCAATATAATGTTTAATATGTAATAAAAATAGTACTTAATCCGGATCTGCTTAAGGATGCGCGCGATTAGATTGCCTTCCACACTCCACTTCCCCGGATTACGCATTCACTGGTACCCGTGCATTGGAATTAGATACGGCCGGTCTAGGTGGTCTGTGGTATTTATTAACTTTACCTACTAGATTAATTAAGCCTCTTCTTGCGCGTGAGTGTGATTGGAATTTATTGAGCTGTAATTCGAACACTCTTATATATTGATCTATTTCAATTTGTTCGTCTTGTGGAACTTGTTTAATTTGTATTTTTGAATTATTTAAGATTTGTATACAGGGTGTCTCATAATTAGCTGCCAACCCTGAACAGGCCGATTCTATGATCAAAACTAAGTAAAAAGTTCATATGAACATGGGTCCGGAAATGCTTCCTAATGGCACAGGGACCCATTGAAGAGGGAGGAATGGAAATCATTTTTTTGCAAAATCTCTCAATCGCGTTGTGATAAATGAATGAAATTTGGTATACACAGCTAAATTTTGATGAGCAATTTGATGGACTAATCCATTTATTTCCACAAGGTCTATTGGGGAGGGGGGGCCCTTGGTACTTTGCGTGTGTAACTTTTTCATCTTTGACTTTTTAACAAATTGGACAGCAAATTCCGTTTTCCCGAACTGTTTTACGTTAAAAAGGTACTCTTGTTTCAAATCGTTATCTTTAACGGTTTCTGAGAAAATCGCTCTTGAATTAATCCCACTTTGGTTAATTTCATAGTAATTTAAACAAAGAGTTGTTTATATTGAACGGGTAAACAACGCGTATATGTCTCTAAGACCATTTCGGAATAAATATTTACTTGTGCCTGTTTTTCTTCAATGGGTCGATTTTGTTCATTGATTTTTGCACTAAATTACTTAAAATACTCATGATTTCCTGACTTAAAAGTTTTGGTGATAATTTACCATCCGGTTGAATGTAGATTAATTTATTTTGTAACGAAGAGATAGTGTGGCCATCTCCAAATAATTCTAACAATAATTGTTTCAATGCGTTCCAATTGTCTAATTCTAATCGGCAAGATATGGACAAATCTGTTTGTCCTATTAATCTAGCTTTCACTGATGAAAGAAGAAATGACTTAAACGTTTGGTTTTCTGACGGAAAAGTTAAAAAGAGTTCGTCGGCAGCACGAATAAATTTTTGTAGGAGCTGGGGATTTTCTCCATTAAATTTTGGAATATTCTCAATATACATATGTACAAGAGCGTAATCTATAGGTTGGTTCATTTCTAATTTGTTTTCCGGTAAAGGATTAACAACTAGAGCAGGATCTTTTGTTTGAGAAGTACTGGGGAAAACGATTGGCTCGTCCAAATCGTCCCAATCGGTTAAAACGACTTGGTCGAATTAACGGAACTTTCGTCATTAAAACTTAATTATTGATTTTCTGTTTTAATTGTATTTAAATTTGTTGTGCTTATAACTAATTTAGGTAATTCCTCGTTCTTATTATAGAGAAATTGCAATTGTCTCACTAGAATTTTTGAAAGGATTAAATTGTTTATTCTTTTTCTTTTTCTCAATTTCTTTATTAGTTACGGCAATTGTTTTTGCCTCTACTTTCATTTATTTAACTTTAATTTAACAGTTTAAGAAATAACCACTTATTTATTTATTTATTTACTTTTTCAAAAAAAAAAAAGAAAAATTAATCAAGAGAATTGTTTTTATCTTGTAGTCTCAACGTTGGCTCACTTAGCTCTGTTAGGCCTCAATCTGCCTACTCCTAATAGAATAATGCTAAGTTCGTTACTAGTGTGTTGACTAAAAAAAGGTCTTAATACTAATTTCTTAAAATTAAGGAAAATAGATTCACTTCTGTTAGCAATGTAATTATAGGACTTCGGAAAGGACTTACTTTTGGAAATACAGCAGAGCCTTGGCGTAGACAACAGGTTTCCTGAAGTTGAGTCTTCCTGTGCAGTGTCTCTTCGTGAGGTTCTTTTCCGGAAGTTGGGGCTCTAGGAACTTGAAGGATGCAGCAGCTATGAACAGGTTCTTCTTGTTCTTCAACTAGAATGGCCTCTGATACAAAATCCGGTTCCGACTGCGCCAGTTATTGGTTCGTTGTCTACAAGGAAGCTGCGGCTAGTTCACCAACCCCTAGCAGTTCTGATACGATGAATTTCAACAGCATTAACCGTAGATAACTCTAATTTACAACAAGTTTCGAAGAAAACACTTTTATTTGTCTAATTACAACTAACAACGTGAAGTTAGAATCTATAATTGTCCTCCTGAGCGGCTGGTTGGGTATTTATATTATTTATTATCAGCTAGCAACTCAGCAGGCGATTTTCTATTGTCAGCATAATAATAGGAGACACTTATAAGTAAATAGTAGTTATAAAATAATATATGAATAATGTGAAAATATATATACAGGGTGTTCGGATAACATACATATTATACTGTGCTCTTTTCTTCTCAAATTCTTGGTTTTGTAAATAGCCGATAGACGTTCGAGTTTTCAAATCAGTAACCTTTATGCACAAGGAAAGAAACTCGTACTCGTAATATTATACTCGGCCTGAATAGCATCAGCGGAAGAAGAGTTGAATCTTTTGACGTGATGACGTGTTTCAGTCGACTTTGTCTGTCGGGGCATGGCGCATGACTCTGCGTTTGACTCAAGTGTGAGTGCGGTGTCGCGATGTCGGCGTAACTCAATTGCGTTAGCGCAATAATAACTTTGGTATCAGTGCAGTGGCGCAGGCCATTACTTCCGCGCAATAATGCAACGCAGTACTGAGTTATCCATCTCTAGAGGGCATACTACTTGGCGAAAGCAAACTGTCAATAGTATTCAACGGAAAATTTGAGAAAAATAATAGAAAAGTAGTACAGTGGGAGACTTTGATGTTAATAATTGTTTATTTATTAAAAAATAGTTGCGCAAATATTGACGAAATATATATTAAAATAATTACATGTAAGTGTGGCAGAAACAAAATCTTTTCCAGGCCTCCTTTCATTATTTATTAGTTTCCAGACAGCTTTGCTTTTGTCATTAGCATTAGTCATTATTTCGCGTATATATGTAAATCATTTTTCCTTTTTCAAGACACGTTTATAGACATAAGCTTGTCACTCGTTATCAAGTCTCGTAGTATTGTAGCAATTTTTAAGATGAAACGGTTGAGTGCGCATCTCTTGAAGCCGATGGCTAAACCATTTAAACTTAATTTGGGGGGTTCATTAACGACCAGCACATATGGAAAACATTCACGAGCTTGTGCAACTAATAAGTTCATAAAATTAGATGTAATGGAATTTGAGTCTAGAACGCTTTCATATTCCGTTCAGGAAAATTTGAGAAAAATAATAGAAAAGGAGACCAGGGGGTCTATTCTCGAATCTCTACTAACAATGTCGACTACGACAAATGTCACTTATAATTGTCGCATACTTTTGTAAAACTGTATTCTCGAGCAGTAGTAGACACTGTTTATACTATTCGAAATTTTGACGCATGACTAAATTTGTCAACACTGGATAACGACTCTACATTATCGATAAAACAATTTTTTTGACATTTTTCTGCGTGAGTTTTGTTCTCTGTTCACTGGTTTACTAGTTTTATTTTTTACAATTTTTAGATAAATTAAAGTACTACCTATTTGACCCAAAATTTGTTAGCTGCTAATGGATATAAAAAAGAATTATTGTAGTCAAAGCCAAAAAAACTTACGTTTGATTCTCGCTTTTGGCGTTTTATAAACGGTGTAACCAATTCTATAAAATTGATTACCAGTTGTTTACTTCTAAATATTTTCATAAACGCGTGATCTTCGAGTAGAAATGGATCATATTTCTTATGATACATCTCCTATTTTGTACCGCATCCTCTTGAACTTCTAAATTTTTCAATTGCAACAAGCATATTTACGTTCAAGTTAGCAATTTTTAATTTTCTATGACCTTCAATTATTAAATCGCATACGACAATCCAATGTCGAGTGGTATTTACCCACTCGCTGCAGATTCTACCGAAAATTGTAGAGTGCGACATTCAAGAATACTCATATTCGCAAGTCGTGCAAATCTGGATCGACATTTTGGAAAGTCGTATGCGACTTGCGTTAATCGAGATTCGAGAATAGACCCCCAGGTAAATAGGAAATTAAAATTCTCAGGTGTGGGATAGGTGGGTAGCCATTGTGCGCAATGGCCGACAAAAATAATAAATTTACGAATGTAGAATTAAATTTTACAGCAATTTTAAAATATATACCCAGAAAACTAATCGATTTTAAACAGTTATAATGGAGTATATTTTGTTAAAATTTTGGTATAAATTGGTTGTCATGTTGTTTTAAGCTTCTTGACATTTTGAGAGACATATCATTCTGTCCTTGAAAAGAAACAGTTCCAGATCTCTTCTGAAGAAGAGAGCGATATGACTCTCGAAGCATTGAGAAGCCTAAACCGACAACATGGCAGTCAGCTTAGAAATTGTCCAACCATAATTTATCGACTTTCCAGTCAGTTTTCAGTTACACTAATATAGTTTATTATTGGTTATTCAAAAAAATATGGAATGTGATATACTCTATCTTGTATGAATTCCTTCCCTATCGTCTCTTTCATAATGCCGATTTTGATTATTTTGATTTGGAGGCACATATGCATGCAGGTATATTAATATTTTTTTCAAGCACTTCTAAATCATCGTGTAAGGTCGTTTCTGAATAAATTTACGAAGCAGATTTTTTGAAATCTACTGATGTTTATTGTTGTCACGGCTTTCTTAATTGACGAAATTGACAGTTCTAGAATAGAATAGTAATTGAAAAAATATGTACTGCTCCAATTTCTGTAAGCAATTGTACAAACTGTACATTTAATTTCAACATTAATAAATACATTTAAAATACATCTTTCTTTTATATCAATTACCCACATTTAAAACGGAAGTCTAGAAAACTCATTCCAAATCAATGCGATGTTGAAAATGTCTATTTTGACAGTTATTCACTTACCGTTCTAGAACGGTAAGTGAATTACTTACCGTTTTGTTAGCCTTAGCAACCAGTAAGCGCTTGATCGTGCAAAAAGTTGACTTAAAACACCGAGTTTTTTTATATTCTATTTTTTATTACCACAAGTAAAAATTCCATATTAATAATACAAGAATTACTATTTTTTTAAAGGGAGCTTCCTGTATAAAATGTGACTATTTTTTACTTATATTAAACTAAAATCGTTAACAAAGTAATTATCGAAGACATAACCAACTTATAGGTTAATATTAACAAGATCACGTCATAAATTCCTTGAAAACTAGTTTCTTTCTACGAACACCAAATTCTTCTCATAAAGCTAATATTTTTTATTATCTATTTAGTTTAATTACAGTCCAGAATGACATAATTTCATTATTTATATAATTAGTGGAGTCAAGATAGCTTAAAATTATGCATTATTTTCAAATATTTATGGGAAGCATGGATTTTCCTAAAACCTTTTGAAATTACTTGGAGATAAGTATTAGAAAAAAGTTACAAACTTATTTTTGTACGCCAATTGTTTTTTAATTGTTTAAACAATAATAAATATTTTTTTAAGAACATTTAAAATAATTCAATGAATTTTAAATCGAATTCTTTCAAATTGACAATATAGGGATTTTCGATGTCGCTGAACAAGAATATGAAGTCGGAAAATGAAAACTCAAAATGGCTGATCCAATATGGCCGACTATTTTAAACAATTCATTTAACAATTATCGATTTTTAATCAAACTCGCTTACATTTGTAATATAGGGGTTTTCAAGGTCGCTAAACAAGATTATGATGCCGGAAAATGAAAATTCAAAATGGCTGATCCAATATGGCCGANGTACGCTAATTGTTTTTTAATTGTTTAAACAATAATAAATATTTTTTTAAGAACATTTAAAATAATTCAATGAATTTTAAATCGAATTCTTTCAAATTGACAATATAGGGGTTTTCGATGTCGCTGAACAAGAATATGAAGTCGGAAAATGAAAATTCAAAATGGCTGATCCAATATGTCCGACTATTTTAAACAATTTATTTAACAATTATCGATTTTAAATCAAAGTCGCTTATATTTGTAATATAGGGGTTTTTGAGGTCGCTAAACAAGAATATGATGTCGGAAAATGAAAATGGTTGATCCAATATGGCCGACTGTATTAAACAATTAAACAATTTATTTAACAATTATTGATTGATCTGGCGTTAAAACAACATCAATCGCTTCTTGTAGGTATTTCTTTGACTCGCACATGTTGGCAAAATTTACTTTACTTTTACCAAAAAAGCAGGACGTAGTATTGGAACCCGTAAAAGCATGAATAAATAGTATTCGTTCTTTGCAAAATGGAATTTCTGTCTCATAACTTTTCGACGAGTAAACTTTTCGCTGTTATTTTTCCCCAGCTTGAGAAAATAATTTTTTTCTGCTAGCCCTTCTGACTATGCTATGGTAATAACAAAAAACAAGTTCAAACAAAACTTGTGAAGGGTCTAACAGTGTATCTAAAAAATGTATTTGCAACTTAGGTTATATAAGCGAAATTTCGAAAAACCGACAATTTTCTGTAACACTATAGCAGTTGCGCCCTCTAGCTGTGAAGTTACAAACTTGAAAATATTTTAAATCAATTTCTTTTGGTCGTATTTGTTAATAGGTTTTTTACCCCATAATCGTAGCAGGTCTAGTTTTCTATACACAGCCGCTCGATATCGTTAATGGATCACCCTGTATATACAGGATATTTATTAATTGAATGCCGATACTTAAGGGTGTGAATCCTTGAGTCATTTTAAGAAGAAAACTTAATATCAACATATGTCCTAAACCTCTTAATTTTTGAGCTACAGGGTGTTACAGTTTTAAGAAAAAAAATGACTTTTTTATTATAATTTTCTTATCACTCCAGATATTTTTATGAAATTTTGTACACACCTATTAATCATTAAGGAGCATTGTTTGATGTAAAAAATGTTTTAAAATCTTTGCCAATGACGTCCGTACGAGGTTTGAACTAAACATTTTTGAAGAAAAAAATGGTACGCCACTGCTTTTTCTAAAAACTAAAATTATTTTTAAAATCTCCATTTATTTTACAGCAAATTCGGTCCCTAGACTTACTCTCGTACGACGCACCATTTGCACGTAAAAAAATGAAAACCAAAAAAAGTTTTTTCCCCAAGTTCATTGAGACTGCTTTTGATATTTTGTTGCCATTTTGTAGACACCCACCATGCGTGGAAACACTTTTTGTGGGGCAAAAATTAATTTTCTACTTTCACAAATGACGTTCACGTAGGCATAATATTAAATGTTTGGATAGAAAAAACGGTAAGCTCATTAAATGCCCCCTTAAAGCAAATGAAATAAAAATTAGTAGGCTGGGTAAAGTGTCATAATGTATTTATTATGTATTTACAGTAGTTGTTGAAAGTGTCCTCCACCCACACGTATGCAAGCATCTACTCTTCTTCGCATAGACTGACGTACATTTTCAAAAATTCCTGGGGTGTCTCTTATGGTTTGGCAGCATACTATTATACGATTTCGTAACTCTTCTTCGGTTTGAATCGGCACTGCGTACACTAAGCTTTTCAGATGACCCCAGAAAAAGTAGTCTAAACTATTAAGGTCGGGAGATCTGGGCGGCCATGACTGCGTTCCTCCGCGGCCTATCCACCGATCGCGATAGTTGTGATTTAAAAATTCACGCACCCGTAAGCTAAAATGTGGAGGCGCACCATCGTGCATTAGCCACATCTGGTTTCTTAATAAAAGAGGAAGGTCTTCAAGCATTGGCGGCAGATCTTCTTCAAGAAAGTGTAAATACGATTGTCCATCTAATCTTCTTGGGAGAAAAAATGGGCCTATCAAATAATCGTCAATAATACCAGCCCAAACATTTATTGAAAACTGTTCTTGATGATTTGATTCAACAATTGCAAAAGGGTTTTCATCCGCCCACAAATGGTTATTATGGAAATTTCGTATTGAGTTTCGAGAAAAACTAGCTTCATCGGTAAAAAGAATGTACCTGTCAAATAACGGATTTTCCAGCAGCTTTTGAAGAAACCACTCACAGAAATTAATGCGCAACGGGAAATCTCTAGGGAGTAATGCCTGGACTCTTTCAATGTGATATGGATATAACAAATTTTCGATAAGAATTTTCCAAACAAGTACGTGTGAAACATTAAATGTTGCCGCGATTTTCCTCGTGCTAGTTTCGGGGTTCTCCTCAATTTCATGTAAAATTCCTTCTTCAAGTTCCGGTGTTCTTACTGTTTCAGGGACTCCTTTAGCACTGTGGTCTACTTTTAAATTTCCGGTTTCGTGAAGACGTCTATGAATCCCAGAAAATGTTCTCGGATCGGGTAGTACGCGATTTGGATACCGCTCTTGGTATATCCTCCTGGCTTCGTATGCATTTCCGTCGGCAACCCCATAAGTAAAATGCATGTCAGCTAATTCACCGATTGTAAAATTTACCATTTTTTATGAGATTTTACCTCCTACTCTAATAATTTTTTAATAATGAAAAATCAATGTCAACTTTATTGCGAAAAGAAGCGTAAAAAATTATGGCACTTTACCCAGCCTACTAATTTTTATTTCATTTGCTTTAAGGGGGCATTTAATGAGCTTACCGTTTTTTCTATCCAAACATTTAATATTATGCCTACGTGAACGTCATTTGTGAAAGTAGAAAATTAATTTTTGCCCCACAAAAAGTGTTTCCACGCATGGTGGGTGTCTACAAAATGGCAACAAAATATCAAAAGCAGTCTCAATGAACTTGGGGAAAAAACTTTTTTTGGTTTTCATTTTTTTACGTGCAAATGGTGCGTCGTACGAGAGTAAGTCTAGGGACCGAATTTGCTGTAAAATAAATGGAGATTTTAAAAATAATTTTAGTTTTTAGAAAAAGCAGTGGCGTACCATTTTTTTCTTCAAAAATGTTTAGTTCAAACCTCGTACGGACGTCATTGGCAAAAATTTTAAAACATTTGCATGTAAATGTTATCTGTTTTTTTAATCTGCATTATACCTGCCTTATAATTGGGCTCCGTCCTGTTTTGGCAGTTGTTTCCAACTAAATAAATAAAATAAATAAATAAATAAATAATTTTTTTACATCAAACAATGCTCCTTAATGATTAATAGGTGTGTACAAAATTTCATAAAAATATCTGGAGTGATAAGAAAATTATAATAAAAAAGTAAATTTTTTCTTAAAACTGTAACACCCTGTAGCTCAAAAATTAAGAGGTTTAGGGCATATGCTGATATTAAGTTTTCCTGTTAAAATGACCCAAGGATTCACACCCTTAAGTATCGGCAATCAATTAATAAACACCCTGTATATATATTAGACTCATATCTATATCTACATCAATAAGAGAATTTATATTCTCTATAAAAAACGTTATTTTTTTGCTGTTATAACAATTTTCCACTTATTACTATAAATAAAAATATATTTTTCGCTGGATTTACCTTCTTTAAGGTCTTAACTTAATTCTTTGATGGTTTATTAAACAAAAAAAAATTTTGTACATTATTAAACTTTATTTAACAATAAATTTCACGGATTTTTCACGAAATATTTTAATTTTTAATTTTTTGTTTTTTCAACTATTATTTCAATTTCTTAAGAAAAATAAAATGCACCATCTTAAAGTAGAGATTTTAAGCTTTAAAAAGTGCTATCATTTTAAAATTATTGAATATGTTGGGCTCAATATTTTTCAAATTAAATTTTTAAGATTTTTTCCATATCGCTCACTGTTTCAATTGTCATTTGAAGAGTAATCTGTGAAAGTTAGATATTTATTTTAAAAATTAAAAGAATGAGCTATTATAAGTCAAAATAAGCGTTTCTCAAGTTTTGTTCCCAATGNATCTCATCATGTCAGCGTATGTGCGTCCTGGGGTTGTGTTTGGGGTGGGTAGGAGGGGCTGTCTGTGTGTTTGTGTAGTGTTTTGTGTCGTGTGTGTGTCTGTGTTTTGTGTTTTTAGCTTTGGGGTACTGGGGGCACCCCATATAGCTGGCGGGGTGTGGCCCGGCGCAATTTGCACACTTGGCGGGCGTGTCTTTGGCCTGCAAATGAACTACTGCAATTTTACTTCACCAATTATACGGTTGACGTTAACCTTAAAAATTACTTTTTTTTATTTACAATTTTTTACTTATTAAATGAGATGAAATACATCAAGATATTGATAAATTTATCTCTTTAATAAATCATTAAAATATAAACCTTTGTTTGCAAATTACATTTACCTTTAACAAACATTTCGCATTTAGTTAAAAACATTAAATATCTTATGTCTTGAGAAAAAAAAACAATGACATTTGCCATGTCACATCATGTCTTTGACAACAGCCTACTTCACTGTTTCACCTAATAACCCCTCAGATAATTTATTTGGAAATGGATGTGTATATTTTATTTCTTGCTAAGAAAACTACTAATTTTTCGAAAAAAGTTAGACTGAAACTTTTTTGCATCAAATTTTAAATAATGAAATTGACTCGGTTCGAAATTTTTTTGTTTTTTTTTTAATAAATTTTGAATCGAACCAGTATTGGACAGGTAAGTGTACTAAAAGTCTGTTTTAGCAAGTAGAAAAAATATATTTCAGTAACAATGTAACAAAAAAATAGAAATATTAGATTTTTTAAATAAATATCGAATAAAGAAATATATCTACACAAAAAAATAAATATTTCTTAATCTAACTCTTCAACAATCATTATATTCACAGGTTTGTTTTTTTTATTTAAAACCGAATAAAAAGTTAGGTGGAGTGTCAACAATTTGTTGAGTATCTATGCACAAAACAAATATAAATGATGTGTATTTAAACCAACTTTCATTTATTAAATATCAACTAATATTGGTATGTAGATATGTTTGTAACTGTAAATAATTTTTTTTAATCAAGTAGACTGTCAAACTAATGAAAAATAATTTAATGAATAATACAAATTGCATTTGTATGACGATGTGTTATTTTAATGTCATCATATTTTTTANATGCTTAGCCGGGGATTAGGTCGGTGATTAAAAGGAAAGAAAGGGATTCTTTCCAGGTAGCCTTAATAAAGGCAGGTAGATTTTGCTCGTTGCAATCACTTCACCTCACAAACAAGTACGTCCGCTCAGCTCGGCTGTTCGCACTGAACATTTAGTTACTCGTATGCCTTTACATTTGTTTATTTTTACACAGTTTTTGTTCTTTCGCACATAAAAATCTGCAAATTGATCTGAACCAAAATGATAACTGTTTTGTTCTAGAATTCGTACAATACGTGCTAAAGTCATGACGAGAGTCAAATTTGTGGCGCCATCTTTCGGTTAAAAATAGTACTAATATATGATGCTTAGTAAATATTACAGTATACTTTAAATTTTAGACGGCCGTTGATTGAAATATTCTGTACAATATTTCAGTCAACGAGGCGGCCATGTAAGGTAGTGTCTACCATTATTGATAGATGGCGCCATCTACTTGGCAAAACGGGAAGACGTAATAAATTCTATTATTGCTAAATGTAATCAGTAAACGTTCAAAATTTTGTCCACCGACTCGTAAAATTTAATAATGTTTTGACCAACAAAAACCAATGTTATTTCCCGATAAAAATAGGTGATGGTTTTTAATTCAGGAGAACGTGGTGGCCACGCAAATAAAAGATAATCTGCTGGTACTAATGTTTGGAATGCTGGAAGTACATGATAGGGTTAAGATTTGCTTCAAATCGGAATTCGGCATTTCGTTGATGACGTCATCTGCCGATAGAACAAATTTTCAAATGTAAAATACATTATAGTTACTATTCTGTTTCAAGTAAATTGAAAACTACACCTAATACAAACAATTTAATCGCAAAGCGTCTTCAAGAAAAAAAAACAGGTATTTCAGATGTAAACCAACAGCGCCAGGTTCTGAAGAACCACATTAGTGCTGTGTACAAGAAAAATTGTTTTCCAGCACTCCGTAATCATTGTGCAAGAATTGTAGACTAGACATTACCATTCTTGTTCCGATAACAGAAGAGGAAGAAGAATAATAACTCTATTCTATGTTTTCATTGAGGTTAAACAACCAACACGAGTTATGATTTTATATTAATTTACATTTCAAAGAAAATTGTTGCAATGACCGGTGTTCAAGATACTTCGTGTAAGCTGTGCCTCAAAACTGTAACCGTTAAAGGTTTTGAGGTAATAGACAACGTTATTAGAGATATTTTAGATGGCCTTTTGCTGAAATTGGTAAGTCGGTGGTAGATATGTATCAGTTCGGAGTCTCTGGTGTATATGGGAACGGTCGATTATCTCGTAAAGTAAGATAAGTATGGAAAAATCATAAGACAAACGTTTTATGGTTTTTTAAAACCTATTACAATAAAGAAAAGTTAGGTATACATGTACAGGAGCAGTCGTGATAAAACAAAGTTGTTATTTCTTTATTGCAACACGTTGTATATTATTCCATATTTCAATTCTCTTCGAAATTCTAAACAAAATTCATATAGCACATCATGTATCTAAACTTAACCGTTTTCAAGATATCGAACTTTGAAAATCATACAAAAATATTTTAGTGCATCAAGTTACCCTCAAAGGCTTTTAGCTCCATAACGACACCGCGTCGTTCTTTCGTCTAATACTGATTATCTTGAGAACGCATGTCGAAAATACATTTAGTGTGAATAATTTTCTCGCAAAATGACACATTTAAGTGAAACCGAACATATTGGAGTTTTAATGATCATAGGATATGGTGATCGAAGAGGAATTCTGACAAAGTAGTGGATATTTCTCATGAATTGCATCTCGATCTGTTAAAATTAATATCCTGATACTTTACAAATAAAAAATGCAAGCATATTTCAAATTTAGAGTGAAAAAGGTTAATCATAATGAATTATTTAACAGAGCCCACTATAATTTTGGATGGTATGTATATATGTTCACACATTTGCTGTAACTCTAGTTATTTATGAGAAAAATAAAAAACCGATGAAAATTAAAAAATTCTAAAAATATTTACGGTGAAGCCGTTCAAGTCACATAGATCCTGCTATGGGCGCTTTCAAAGAACAAAGATTCCCCTATAACTATCGTCTATTAACAATTAAGTAATCTGAAATGAAGCTGAGGTAGGTTTACGTATTAAATGAATAGGAAAATTTTAAAATAAAATAGCGTGTTCTAAAAACTAAAATTAATAGCTGAAATTTGGTGAGAATTTTTTTTCCGATGTTTAGAACTATATTTCGTCAATGAAACGAAAAAAGTAATGTACGTTTGAAACAAAGCACCCTAATGTATATACAGTGTGTCCCACTTAAGCACTAGCTACCCATGTAAAATTGATTGTTATTTATTGACCAATTTATTTAAACTTTTCTATTTGATAGATTTCAGAAAAAGGAGTAGAATGTATAATTTCGTTATTTTGGTGGCCTAAGGCCGGTGTCCCATGCATCCGAAATCCGATGTACGATATCCGGAAATATTTTAATTCGTACGAATGATAATATTATAATTCACATGCATCCGAAATTAATCTCATAGAAATCAAGTACAGAACCATGGAATTTATTACAAGATGAAGATGAAACATTTTCAAATTACAACCATAGTTATATATTATAGAAAATATACGTAATATTATATTTTCTACATTCGACATTATAATATAACATTTATTTGACTGTAAATATATCAAACAACAATCATAGTATGTTAAAAACTTAAAAAGTGAGGTTAAAAAACATACGATTTCGGATAAAAGTTAAAATTATTTCTACTTTTTCCGACGTATGAATTTTAAAAATTTCGGATGAAAATGAGCGGTAAAAATTTGAATGTATATTAACCAATAGGAACACTTTCGGACCTTCGTATCATCGGAATTTGGATGCATGGGACACCGGCCTAAGTCATGACCAACTGAGACGCGTTTTATAGGAAGAAAAAACGAGAAATACTATTAGCGACTTTTTTTTGACAAAAACCACCGGATTCTTATTTAGGACTATCTGAAACCCGGCTATACCAATTTTTGTTGTGATAGAATAACAATTTTACATGGGTTGCTAATGTTTAAGTGGGACACACTGTATATCTCAATTCGCGCACCTCAGCACATTACAGCGACTTAACAATAATTTATATTTTCCGCCAAAGTTATTTTCTTTCTCTGGTTAAAGTTGCATATATTACAGAAATTTGATATCGAAGGCAAGGAGGTTATATGTAACGATTGCAGAAGAAAGTTAGACGCAGCAGTAGAATTTAAGTCAACTTGTCTGAAGACCAATTACGCAATTATTCCATATGTGGATTGTGAAAAAACGTTACAGCTCGATATAAGAGACGTGTATACAAAGCAAAGGACAAGCGAGTCAATGGATATTGCAGATGGCCAGAAAATATGTCAATTGTGTATGCATCCAGTAGAAAATGAGTTTAAGTGTGTACGTGAAGTGGAACTTGAAGCTATCGAGAAGTTGGCTCCTGAATTGGTATGAACGATATTAAATTCTTGCATTTTTCAGAACTTAAAAAACTACTTTGCAGATTATAAACATCATCAAAGATCCTGTTGTATGTAAGGAATGCCTTGATTCTCTGTGCACTCACAACAGTTTCCTGAAAGATTGCTTAGAGGTGGAAGAAAAAACTAAAAGTATTTTTGATAGTTCAGCCCCAGAGAGTCAGATAGATACGTCACCATCTGATTTATTGGTTAAGACTGAAAGCCAGGACAAAGAAATCGACATCAACGAGATGGAAATGTCTATCAAAGCTGAAAGTATCGACATAAAATCGGAAAATGAGGAAGGGAGGTAAGAAGACTATTTTTAACAATAATTTAAAAGGTAACGGTAAGGTCAGTTGGGGTAATCATGAACAGGGGCAATTGTAAACAAGCTTCATAACTTTTGAATTTGGCTGGTAGCAACGACGTACAACGGCATTCGTGACATGTGGATTTTTGTTTTGTTATAGTACAGCAATAACGATTTCATTGTGTTGGTTCTCTGCTTGTGGCAGTTATTTTTCGGAGATACGCCTCAAAAGTTTGTTAAGCAGAATTTGCTTTTGATAAGATAAGGCAATTTATTTATATAGTAGCGTTCATTATTGAATGAACAATGTGAAATCACGTTACTTTTTTAGGTTAGGCTTCACAAATTCATAGTAGATGTGTGTTTACAATTGCCCCGTTAAAAATTTGTAACGGGGTAATTGTAAAAGCATTTCAGGGGTAATTGTAAACGCGTTTCTATATACTCTCAGAAACACAATGGTGCGAGATTATCAGAAGAAACGACCGAACATTGAAAGATACAGCGAATTGGATCTTATTAATGCTGTTAATGATGTAGAGAATATCAATAAAATTTACAGGGAGACTTACAATATTCCTATTGCCGTTACATATCTAAGGATTAAACGAAGAAAAAATACCATGAAGCCTATGAGTTTGCAGGGCGCCGTCTTGCAATCCCAATATAGATGTAGAAACGACTTTGCGAATTGTCTTATAGCTCGAGCTAGAATAGGAAAATCATTTAGAATTTATAGAACGATAAATAGTTAGTTTACATTTGCCCCAATATTTCAAAATTTTTTTTTTTTTTTTTCATGGGTAATTGTAAACACCCTTTTTTTCGGTAACGGTTAACAATGTTAAGTTGCACGTTTAAGGCATTCTAGAAGGTGTTCCAAAGAATGTCCAGTATTAAGGTTATCTTCACAACTGTTAAACTTCAAATTTTAGACTTTATCAAAGTTGATTTTATTATAATCGTTTACAATTACCCCAACTGACCCTATAACTCCATAACTTATTTAATTTTACATCTCTTGCATTAAGGATGGGAACTGACGCACCCCTGGTTGCCTATATTATACCGAAAAGTAGTAGAAAACAGCCCTTTTTTTATTCCAATATATCATTTTAAAGCAATAGAAGAAAGTGGTAAAGTTTCATATCACATTTGGCAAAGTATGAACGAAGACAGTAAAGCAAAAATTAATTGGGATAGGTAAATAATTCGTGAGAAATTAATTTCTGAATATGAAGGTTTTTGGGACTTTTACAAACAAACGATTATTTCTTCATAGTATTATAGAATTATGCAATTTTTTATATAGTTGTCTTTTAATAAATAAACTGATTAGACTTTATTTCATAGTTTGTTCAATACTTTATTATTTAAAAAGTTATATTGGAATAAAATTATTAAAAAATATTCATTCATAAATCACATTATGTCTGAGCTTTAATTCGCTTGATTTGTAATAGATGTCGCACTAGTAAAAATTAATTTTAGAATGGACTCGGGTTATTTTTAACGAACAGCTGTTGTATTGTGGTCAATTTGGTATAACCTGATTCTGAATTGGTAGTCTTGGTTTCTGTTAATTGATACGTAAATATTTAAAGAATGTCATGATCATTTTAGATATATTATTGTATAAAAGTATATAACGTATAACTAACAGTGCAAATCCATACTATTTTATAATTTTAGGAAATATGAAATATAAACAATTTTTAGTTTATTTAAAACAATAATTTATAATTACTATACCTATATTGGTATGTCTGCGGTTAAAGTGGATAAGAGGGAAAACATTTTTATTTTCAATTTTACTAGAAAAAGTAATTCGTGACAAAAAATATTTTGCTTTTTAATTGAATGTGGTTGTCATGAGGAACTTTAATTTTATATATATATACAGGGGGATCAGAAATTTAACAAAATTAATAACGTTGAAGAATAAACTGCTTTTGTTTTTGATAATATAAAAAAATGTTAATAAGAAAAGTAGTTCATAACGGAAAGTTATGTTATAATTACGATTATAATGTGAATAAAGTGGCTTACTTTGGTATAAACAGAAATGAAAGAAAAAAAAAATAATAATTAATATCAAGTAATTATTGATAAAAAAAAATCGCATATTAATATAAATAGAATTTTAATTGTGAATATACATAATAATGAGAAAATATAAAAAATATGTACGATATACTTATTTTGTAAAGAATTATGTACAAAAGGACAATTTGAGACTAATTTTTTTTATGAGAAATATTCAGTTCACTTTACTTGAAAAAATAGTATAAACAGAAATTCTGTGGAACGGTGTAGTTTAATAAATATGTAAATAAACGAAAGTAATAAAGAAATACATAGAGTAGGTACAGTAAAACAGGAAAAAATTTTAAAAATCATAAAATAAAATTATTTCTTTTTATTAATTTGTGCTTCTATAATATAGGATCCATACATCTTTTTTCCTGTGGAATATTTTTGTATATTATTTCAGGTAGTATACAATTTTTATAAAATTGTTCCAATTTGTTGCTATTATTTTTTCCCATAATTCTTCATCTTTCTTAATTTGTTCTACATAGAGCCGGTTGTTTTCACCACTATAGGTATATCACGAAATAACATGTAGACTTCTTCCGGTTATATTTAACTGTCTCTGTATCTGAAAGTAAGAAAAGAATTTTACCAGATAATATTTGTTATAAACAAAAATTATACATTTTTACCTATTATGCTTTTGATTTACCATAATGATATATCTAGTCATACACAATACACAATAGTGCGATAAAGTTTAGTAGAACTGCCTGTAGTAGTGATACGAAAAAAGTTATTTGCTCACATTCACATTTAATTTATTATTATTACCATTATTCGTTATTTTCAGACCGAATCAAACATTCAGAAAATCTTGTTTTTGGCCTGAAAATTTTGCCCTATACAACTATAACTGAAAATAATTATAAACTTTGTCACACTATTGGAACAGCCTGTATGTGCATTGCAACGACAATGTGTCATATTTATATTACGGCTAAGTAAGCGGAAAGTCCATTGTCGCATATGTAATTTTTATTTTCAAATAATCAAATACAATACCTAGATATTTATTTTAATACCTATTATTTACTTGAATTTAGTACTAAATACAACTATGCCTAGCAAATTGTAATACTTACTCTGTTAATGTTTGTTCTTTCATTTAAAAAATGGTAAAGTCCACAAATAAAATATTTCGCAGCCGCAATGCAACAATAAAAGATAACAGCTCAAAGATCCACACAAGAAATAATTACATTCGCTCCTGCTCTAGTCCGAATCCATATAAGTACTAAAACGTAGAATATAATATGAAATGAAACTTTCAGTTGGTTGCAAATGTTATAAATTTGTACAACCACTTGCCATCGTCCTTTTATGTAAATATGTACATTTGTAATAATATGTAGAGGATAGGAAATAGAAATATTTTCAAAACAAAAAAACCGATTATTGCAAATTGGAGTTTTTATTATTTTATTACCCTTCTCTTTTCGTATGCAATTATGCGATAGCAAGAGAGTGATTTAAGCAAGATTTTTTTAGGTGTATTTTGCGGGAATTTGAATGAATGAAATAATCGTACTATTTTTACTACAAACGTATTTCCTGTAGCGACATCTATATGAATATTGTAGTACTTTGTTAGATGAAACGGGACTTTAATTTCCGTTCGTAATTTCTTGTATTTCTAAGGGTTTTTATCATAATTAATTATTTTTAACATATCTTCAGAACAAATGTGACTGTCGTCAAAAATATAATTTATATGATAATAAAACTGAAATAATGACGTGTGTAGTTCAGAAACTTATAATTGCATTTGCAATAACCTATCACCCCCTACAATGAACACCTTACATTGGAAAATACCCTGTATATGTAATTTTTTCAGCGACTCGCTACTGCAGAGCTCCGATAGTAAATCATTCGAGAAGACCGTCCTTAGAGATGCAGAAGAGGATGGATGTAAACATGAGAATACATCGGCAAACGAATGTAACACGAAAGTCAAAGTATTTTACAAATGTGATAAACGTATTTACGATCCTTTGCAGGTTCAAACGTACAGATGTAATGAGTGTGATTACAAAACTATATACAAGAGATATATTAAACAGCATCAACTGAAACATAAAGATCCTTCGCAGGTTCAAATGTACAAGTGTAACGACTGCGATTACAAAACTAAATACAAGGGTGATATGAAAAAACACCAACTGAAGCATAAAGATTTTTCACAGGTTCAAAAGTACAGGTGCAATGACTGTGATTTCGAAACTAAATACAAGCATGTCATGAAGAAACACCAACTGAAACACAAAAACCCTTCGCAGGTTCAAACGTGCAGGTTTAAGGACTGCGATTACAAAACTATAAACAAGAAATGTCTCAAAAAGCATCAGCTGAAGCATAAAGATCCTTCTCAGGTTCAAATGTACAAGTGTAGCTACTGTAATTATGAATGTAAATACAACAATTCTATCAAACTGCATGAACTGAAACATAAAGATCGTACACAGGTTCAAATGTACAAGTGTAACGACTGCGATTACGAAACTAAATACAAGGGTAATATGAAAAAACACCAACTGAAACATAAAGATCCTCCACAGGTTCAAAAGTACATGTGTCTGGACTGCGATTTCGAAACTAAATACAAGAAATACATCATTCAACACCAACTGCAGCATAGAGATCCTTCTCAGGTCAAAATGTACAGGTGTAACGACTGCCATTACAAAACTAATTCCAAGGATAATATGGAACTTCACCAACTGAAACACAAAGATCCTTCGCAGGTTCAAACGTACAGGTGTAATGACTGTGATTACAAAACTATATACAAGAAATATTTCGAACACCACCAACTGAAACATAAAGATCCATCGCAGGTCCAGATGTACAGGTGTAACGACTGCGATTACGAAACTAAATACAAAAATGAAATGAAAAAACACCCGCTGAAACACAGAGATCCTTTGCAGGTTAAAACGTACACGTGTAATGAGTGTGATTACAAAACTATATACAAGAGATATATTAAACAGCATCAACTGAAACATAAAGATCCTTCGCAGGTTCCAATGTACAAGTGTAACGACTGCGATTACAAAACTAAATACAAGGGTGATATGAAAAACCATCAACTGAAACATAAAGATCTTTCACAGGTTCAAAAGTACAGGTGCAATGACTGTGATTTCGAAACTAAATACAAGAATGTCATTAAGAACCACCAACTGAAACACAAAGACCCTTCGCAGGCTCAAACGTACAGGTGTAACGACTGCGATTACAAAACTATAAACAAGAAATATCTCAATAAGCATCAGCTGAATCATAAAGATCCTTCTCAGGTGCAAATGTACAAGTGTAGCTACTGTAATTATGAATGTAAATACAACCACTATATCAAACTGCATGAACTGAAACATAAAGATCCCTCCCAGGTTCAAATGTACAAGTGTAACGACTGCGATTACGAAACTAAATACAAAAATAATATTAAAAACCACCAACTGAAACATAAAGATCTTTCAGAGGTTCAAAGGTACAGTTGTAATGACTGCGATTTCGAAACTAAATACGGGAGTTACATCGTAAAGCATCAACTGCAGCATAGAGATCCTTCTCAGGTTCAAACGTACAGGTGTAATGACTGCGATTTCGAAACTAAATATAAGAGTTATATCAAACGGCATCAACTGACACATAGAGAAGGTGTACCGACTGCGATTAGGAATCCAAATGCAGGAGTGGTATAAAATATTACATGTTGAAGCGTAGAGAGCCTTCACGGATCTATGAGCATGCAAAGGTATGTCGCAGATTCAAATGCAGTACTGCCCATTGAAGTGCAAAATCCAGTCAAAAATTGGGGCATTTAAGAGACTGACCATAAATATGTAAATGTGTAAAATGTAAAGCCTATCGGTAAAAACATACAATATTTTGTAATATACACCGGCTTTTTACCAATACTCCAGCCTGATATTCATTATTTGTCCTGTTCTAAATTAATTATTTGTGTTGTCCTTATGAGTGGGAGTTTTGTATATGTGGATGCGGCAAGATTATGACGGCTTTGGTTTGAGAGGCTGTCGGCTAAACGAATTTTGCAGTAACCACCTTTATTTTCTATGATTAGATAAATGTTTATTTGTTTCATTAATTTTTTTGATTTCTAATTTTTATATGTACACATTTAAAATTAACCCCGCCTCCTATGTAATTTATAATTTTCATTTAATTCTTCGTAATTTGTGTAGGGGGGCCAGGGTGACAAGTGCAAAGAAACGTTATTGTACTAACACTGTTCTCTATTGTATTTTGTCAGTATTATTTTAAGGCGTAAATATAATAAGTTTAAATCTTACTGTAGTTTTTATTATGACTATTATCACAGAATATATAGCTACGCTACAGAAGGTTCTTGGGAATGTATTTAGCGAATAGGTCCTAAGGTGGCTGATAGACGGCACGACGATGCATACTTGTTAAAATTTCAAAACTTAGGAATATAGCGGTATTCCAAAAAAGCAGACTAGCGCGTCCGTTTCCATGACAACCATTTATTGGTACTGCCGCTGTTGTCACATGTTTCTATCTTAATAAAGCGCGTTGCGTTTATGAATTTTAAGGTGGCCGGCGGCCATATTCCCGATCGTGAAATAGTTAAATTTTTGGCGTATTTAGGTACTGAAACCTTGAAATATAAAACGTGTAGAACAAAAGTAAACACAAAAATAAAATCCTTGAAGTACTCTTTACTCATTGTTACTGTTTAAATTTACCCAAATAAAATAATAACTTTTAAAAATGCGTTTACTGATGTCCTCACCCCACATTTTAAGAATTGTTTTCACATACTTGTAATAAATAAACGTAAACAATTATATATGCAGGACTAAATAAGTATACAGGGTGTGCCACTTAAATGTCTTAAGGGATTATTAAATTTATTTAATATTTTCTATCATAATGTCTGTTATATGTAAATTTTAACTTTTCGTTAATACAAAGTCGAGTACACGGTGTACCAAAATTCAATTTCTAGAAAACAGCATTTAGAAGATATTAAATTCAACATTCTGAATCTCAGAAACGAAGCGTTTTCTTAAAATATCCAAAGGAAATTGCGCTACGAAGCTACGGACTATAGTTACGAAACACACATATATTTAAACTAAGGTAGGTAACCTTATAAATTTCGACTTAAAATTGTAACATGTATGTCTTTACTAACTTTTTATGTAAACAAAAAATATATAAAATACAAGAAAGTAGGAATTTTGAAAATAATGAAAACACAAATCTGAAAATAAATAAAAATATATATATTATAAATAAATATATGAAATAAGCAAATAAAAACAAAAATAAACATTATAATAAATAAATAAATGGTAACAGGGTGCATTATAAGAATAATGCATAAATAAAATAAAAAGTGGCAAGTGTTAAATTAGTTGTACACATAACACATAACACATAATAAATAAAATATTTATCAAAATGCAATAATAAACATACATTGTGTCGTCGGAGAGGTGATACGACTCTTGTAAATGACAAAAAATTTTAGAGTTACAATATGGTCTTCTGGGATTGATGTGCCACGATTTCAAGTTCGTAAAATTCAGTATGCCTTGGAAATTTTGAAAAGTTTGATTTCAGTCACTAGTAAAGTGGCATTTCTGTACAAGATATGACAAAATGTTATTAAGAAAAGTTTCTCCGAATAAAAAATTAGGTAGGTGTACACAATTTCAGTGTCATAGCCGTACTTTCAATTTCTGCCTGAATATTTTCGATAACAAAATGCCGTAAGATACGTCAAAATTTGATTAAGAAAACTTTTTCATAATGGAGAACTTTTCTAAAAAAACTAGAATCGTCCGAAAAAAACTTCAAATTCGTCTTCAGCACCGTCGAAAATAGGGTAGAATATTTTTATTAAGACTTGAAAATTTTATGATATAGTAAATTATTATCGTAATTTATGTTATTGTATGTACACTCGCAACATAAAGGTTTCTACTGAGATCGAGAACGATATTTTGTTTAAATTATGAGAGCTTAACCGCTTGCCTATATGCAGTCTGCAATTTTTTTATTATATGTTCCTAAGTAAAAGCAATTACTGACAGCCGTAAATCTTCAAAATTCTTATTAATAACTCAGAGCATCGGTCATTTAAAGTTAGTAAACCTCTTACGTTGGAAACCTTTATGTTGCGGCGACTGTACATGTATTAAAAAAGCAAAATTAATATCTGAAAAATTATTATTAAGGACAGTGGGATTATACAATCTTATATTTTTAAATTATTATTTGCAAAAATAAAATTATGGATTCAAAAAATGCAGTCAGTAGTATTATTCACGTATGTAAGAATTTTACACTTACCACAATGTATAAGCCATTTATTGCATAAATCTTCATTTTTATGTGGGAACCGAAACATTCGAACTCCCGATTTTCGAGTTTCACCACAATTAAAATATTGGCACTTGTTTCCAGCCATTATTGTTATTCTATTCTAGTCTGTGCACTTTAACACTAGTGAAACAAACTGAAATGAAATGATCTGCCGCTATGTGAAAAAAAATTGTATAAAAACATTTGAATGCAGGCCCTAGACCTACGCCCTAGCTTAGCCAGCGCGCGCGAGTGCAGGTGCAACGATTTACAATTTTAACCCAGAATCATGTTTAATACTGTACTGTATACTACTCGCGCTTTAGCAAATTCATAGAACTTCTCAAAACATACGTCACATATACCTAACATATTATAAGACAAAAAATATTATTATTCATTACCTATTTAAATATTTTTAAAATTTCTAAAAAACTCGGTTAAATGTTTTTTTTTCAGTTTGTTGCAGAGTGGCGCACCAAAAACGAAACAGGCGATTTTGAGCACTTAATCAATTTTTAAAAAGAACGAGTAAATTATGCTTTGAAGGAGGAAACTTTCTGAGCATATACTATCAGAAAAATACTTACTCTGTATATTGTCGGGGATTGTTTCAGGATTCGTTACTAACTCTCATCCTTGCTTGTTACATTAATCAATATAAGTATTTACCAATTATGAATTATTCAGGTATCTGCAATAATCCGCAATAGGAGTAGTTCTGCAGTAATGACAAACATTTTGACTCTTTTTTGTGATGTTATCTTTTACAAAAGTCCATGTTTTATACGTCATCGTATACAGAAAAAAAATCTGCACAATAATAAATGCAAAAAAACTATTGCCATTTAAAAAAAAAAGTTGATTATTGCTTTTCAAAAAAAAAAGTTTAAAAATATTGCAGTCGGCTTCCTCTGAACTGTATTTAGAACCACTTTATTTGACTTGTTATTTTTTGAAATCGGACTATAAATAACGAAGTTATGGGTTGGGGCGTTTAGGAGACACCCTGTATGTATTTTATTTGTACATATGTATATTCTTAATTACAATTTAATTGTAAATTAAAAAATGTAAGTTGTCACTGGTATATAGAAATGCATATTATACATAACATATATATTATTTAATACTTTTCATCGTTTAGGTATAATATCAGGGCAAATAGAACTTTATTTGCCTTGATAATATCCTAATAATTCCTGTAAAATTTACATCCGGCAACGCTGTCTAAACGGGGCAATAATCCGACTCGCCTCTGGCGTCACCTACGAGCTAGGAGCTAAACTTACACTCTCTACTGTACATGCGCAGTTTGAAAGAAGCTGGATTTTAGAGCCGGCTTCTTTTCGGGGACTATATTTTAATACATTGCACGAGCCTTCTGTAGCGTAGCTATATATTCTGTGCTATTATATGAATATACAGGGTGGTCCCGAGGTAATGGGCCAAAATTTATGGGCAGACTTCCCAAGCAAAAATATTGCGATTTAGCCAAACTTACTTTAGTCCAAAAGTTGATAGTTAAAGAGATACACGGTGTTAAATGTAAAATATCATTTCAGATTTTTTTTTTCATTTATTCCTTAACAAATGCAAATATCTTCAAAAAATTTTGGGGTTTGGAGTTTTCTGGGTACAGGAATTGAAATCTGTTCACATTTTGGTTATAGTTCATAGAGGGCGCTAGCTGCGGTAGATTGAATGTATTAAAAACGACATAACTTTTTTGTACTTTAAGGTATCTCATCTTTGGTATCATTCTTATTTTCCAACTTTTTTTACACCAAAGTGGTAAGTATACTTTATGAAAGTAGCTATCTCGTACCGTTTTCGAGATATTTGGCTTTGAAACTTCCAATGCTGTTGCATTAAATAATAATTAAGTACCTACAGGTATTATTAATTTAACGGTAGTTTCTTAAGTAGGATTTGGACGAAAATCAAATAATTGACGTCTTCCACTTGTCTTATTGCTGTCATGTGTCTGCCAATTTCTATTAAGTATTATTCGTACCTAATTAAAATTACATCTTAGCTCACAATTTAAATTATTTACTCGTATACATAAATGTGAGATAGAATGCTTCGATTTTGGAGTTACATGAAATCGGAAACTATAAACACCTGAGAAGAACTTGAGCAGCGGGTTTTAAATGCTGCAAAGTCATTTCGCGTTAAGGATTTATACAAATGAGACAATATTTTAATAAGCGCGTTGATAAATGTATCGAAGTTAGAGGTGGACATTTTGAACAATTATTGTCAAAAGGGCATATTTTTTACTAATGTTTACTATTTTACTGTGCATTACAATATTTAATTCTAAATAAACCCTTGTTTTTGACATTTCTAAATTATTTTAATTATTTCAACTATTAGCATTGGAAGTTTCAAAGCCAAATATCTCGGAAACGGTGCGGGACAGCTACTTTCATAAAGTTTACCTTTTTTGTGTAAAAAAAGTTGGAAAATAAGAATTTGATACCAAAGATGGGACCTTAAAGTAAAAAAAATTATGTCATTTTCAACACATTCAATCTACGGCAGCTGGCGCCCTCTATGAACTATAACCAAAACCTGAACAAATTTCAATTCCTATACCCACAAAACCCCAAACTTTTGTGTAGATATTTGCATTTACTAAGAAATAAATGAAAATAAAGTAAAATGATATTTTACATTTAACACCCTGTATCTCTTTAACTATCAACTTTTGGACTAAAGTAAATTCGGCTAAATGACAACATTTTTGCTTCGGGAATCTACCCGTAAATTTTGGCCCATTACCTCGGGACCACCCTCTATACGTAAGATTAAATGAATTGCATAGAAATTCTTTACATATGCATTACATTGTATTAATCTGTTTTTTGTTTTATTGACTATTCCCCTACTTTATTATAAAGTCTAAGGAAAATAAAGGTTATTTATTTTATTTATTTATTTATTAAAATACGGAACCCTTTACTTTTGTTTGTTTTTACATAGCTTCACTTTGGTCTTTTCCGGTACATGAAAACCTGCAAACTAATCCGTATCTAAAAAAATAAAAAGGGTCACCCTTGTAACGTCAAGAGTTCTGGCTGAAGAACAACCCCCAAATTTTTGGTATATGCAAACCGGGTATTAAATACTTCCGCAACAGTGCGTCAAATTTTATTTAGCAACATTCAACAATTTACAAGTGATTTGCATAGAGGTATATTCTGATCAGGAATTAAACTTAAATACTATTAAGCCTTCTGAGTAGGCGACTAGCAGTACATAATGATAAAGTTTTTGTATTTTTTGGTATCATTTCTTCGAGCTGGCACGTGTTTTTTCTTACTTCAGGCTTGGCAATTTTTGAATGTGAATTATTGATTGTGTGAATAACAGGCCAACAAGGGTCAAGAAACAGACACACTAATAAGCATTCCCAAAGGATTTTGGTGCGCTGAATCCGATTCTGGCCGCAGAATTGCTGTGTCACGTCAGGTTTTTGAGATAACCTAACCTAAAAGTGCAGAAAACACTGTTTTTCGTCATATTTGAGGTTATGTAGTAATGCCATTCTTTTTCAAAAAAAATACATATCATTTAAAAGTACAAGGCTCCCTCTTTCGAATGCCGTAGAGTTTGTTCCAATATCTTTTTATTTCGTTGAGATATCGCATGTTGAAATTTCTAAGTTTATCAGTTTCTTAATATGCAAAAATCTACTAAGGATTTCTTAGATGTCAAACGGGTGATTGCAGTTCAGAAACCTTGAATACATACGAACTCAAACTCACAAACTCCAAACCCACAAACCGTATGGGTATGAAGTTTCTGAATTGCAATCGACTGCTTGATGTCTAAGGGATCATTAATAGATTTTCGCATATTAAGAAACTGAGAAACTTAAAAATTTCAACATGTGATATCTCAACGAAAAAAAAAGATATTTCAGCAAATCTACAGCATTCGAAGGAGGGACCCTTGTACTTTTAGATTCAATGTATTAGTTTTTTTTAAGAATAGATGGCATTACTACATAACCTCAAATATGACGAAAAATAGTTTTTTGCACTTTTAGGTTAGAAAATCTCAAAAACTTCAGAGTAATAAATAAAGGAGAGACCGCATTCCCTATTTCAGTATACAGTATAAACATGTAACCACAACCTATTGTATGTTGATAAACAAATGATATATAAGTAAACTCAATGGTCCCTGGTACAGTGGCGTACCGAGTTTAGGTTTAAAATCATAATCAAATCATAATATAAGGAAACCATAAAAATTATACTTTTTAATAGAATTTGATAAAATCTGAAATGCTCGATTATTTAAGCTTTCATGTGTAATAAATAGACAATAAATAGGAAAAAGATAGCGGTTTCTTCAAAATATATAATTAATATTTTAGAAACATTTCCAGAACAAAAGAATGACTAAAGAAAACTCCTCGATTGAAACTGTCATTATACTATAGGTACCAAGCGAACATAATTTTACAAGTATCCAATGCTACAAAATATGATGAATGTCATTGCGTGCTCTTAGTTCTATTATTTCGTAGTAGTTCTCGATTATTGGAAAAACTACATTTATTAGAATAAATAATTTAAATAAAACTACAAGGAGCAAAAATATATTTCATTAAAATCTGCTGAAATATAAACAATGCAAAGAAAACGAAACATATTTGTACTAAAAGTAAACGTTCCAAGCACGTTTTAAATGTACGCAACAAAAATAAACTGAATTTTGAGCTCATAGCATTGACAGCCCCTCTTTTATGGAATACGGACATGTGATTGAAGATGTTTTATAGTAACATCTATAAAATTTCCTTCACTGCATATTTCAAAAATCGCAAAAAGTTAATATTGCAGGTTTCTAATTTAGATAAATATTGTTTAATGTTTCAAATTTCCTCTAAAATGTGAAAATTATTATTTTCTGGTTCATTCACACTTTCAGGAGTTATATAAAAATACTCGTCTTACTGTGTTAAATCTTTTCAAATATAATGTTAAAAGTTAAGGTAATTATTATTTAAACGTGTACTAGTAACTTATTCCATTGATATTTTTAAAACGACTAAGCGCATTAAATATTAAATATTTTCTAAACTATTGTAATAAAAGAAATGGTAAGCAGTAACAATTTTTTATTAAACACTTCATTGAAAAAGTAGCAATGGCTATTGAATGCAACGCACTTAAAATCATTAAAGCTAAGCCTTCACCGTTCAAATTGTCAATGTGACTAAAATCCCACTGCACATCACTCAACCGAACAGTAAATTCGTGAATTTTACTTTTATTTACAATTCTGTTCCTAAAAAAAGTCAATGCGATGAATTGGCGACATATCGTATACACGTAAGACACCCAGATGATCGGATACCATAGGGTCACACGTGCCTGCTACCGATTTATCTAAGTTTATATTAGTTAAAATATTGTCAAGGCATGATTTACAATTACCAGTAATTCTAGTCAGTTCGCTGATAAGGTGAGTAATGCCCAATGTAGACATAAAGTTACAAATATCTTTCAGTGTACCGTGATAAGTTCAATGCCCAAATTTATACCCCCTACTACAATGATAAATTTATTTCAAGGTTTTCCAACTGGTCTTACCCTACTGGTCAACCGTATAAACTGTTAAGTACAGAATTTTTTCAAAGCATCCACTTCTGGTTTACCGCAACGCTCATCTCGAAAATCATATGAGCAATTAAATATTAAGTTTTTGAGCTGGATGTGAATAACGGGACAGATTGCATTGCTGAAAACTACCGCTGCATAGGAATGACAAGGGGAGGAGGATGCTTTGAACATTTTTGAGGATAATTAAAAATTTAAGTGAAAAAAATGCTTTATTTAATTGTCCTCTTATTCAGTACAAATAGAGTTTATAGATGATAATACAGGTTGTCCCGATTTTAATCAATTAAACATTAAGGGTATTTAGAACAACCAAAAACGGTACTTTGTCTTCCTTACTTCGATATCTCACAATTTTCGAGAAACGAGGTCTAAAAATCCCCAAAAAAATCCATTAGCTGTAAATAGTCCCTGAAATAATAAGATATTTGTACTTTTTTTTTTCAGAACCCGAATATCTACTATTTCAGAGGGAACATTTTTCGGGGGTTTTCAAAAGCCTCTATCTCGAAAATGGTTCATATTTCAAAATACAAGACATAGTAACATTATTCTTGGTTGTTCAATTCGCTCCCAATGTTTGACAGATTAAAACTGTGACACCCTGTATATAATAAAGTCATATTCACATATTTACGATCGGTGCCATATTCAAACTCTTCGCTGTTAGCAAATCACACTGGTACATTTGCATTTAAGAACTCTATATGATATTTAATACTGCTCCTACATTTAGTTTCATAATCCTAGTCGTTACATCAGTATATGTGAACCCGAAAGATCTTTGTGTTTCAGTTTGTGTTCGTTGTATTCAGATTGGTAATTGCTGTCATTAGGCTTGTATATTTGAATATGCGAAGGATCTTTATGTTTCAGTTGGTGCTGTTTGATATAACTCCTGTATTTGGTTTTGTAATCAGTCATTACTGTACATTTGAATCTGCGAAGGATCTTTATGTTTTAATTGGTGTCATTTCAAATAATTTTTGTTTTCAGTTTTGTAATCGTGAAGGATGTTTCTGTTGGTGCCGTATCATGAAACCCTTGTATTCGGTTTGGTAATCGCAGTTGTTACAGCCGTACGTTAGAACAGACAAAAAATATTTATGACTCAGTTGATGTAATTTGACATTCTTGTCTAGTTTTATAATTGGAGTCATTACACCTGTGCAGTTAAACTCGTGAAGGTCTATTATGCCTCAGTTGATGCGTTTTTATATATTTTCTGTATTTAGTTTCGAAATCACAGTCGTTACACTTGTACATTTCAAGCTGTGAAGGATCTTTATGTTTCAGTTGATGCCGTTTGATACTGTTCCTGTATTTAGTTTGAAAATCACACTCGTTACATATGTACTTTTGAACCTGCGAAGGATCTTTATGCATCAGTTCGTGCCGTTTGATATATTTCTTGCATATAGTTTTGTAGTCACAGTCATTACATCTGTACATTTGAACCTGCGAAGGATCTATATGTTTCAGTTGGTGTCGTTCCATATAATCTCTGTATACAGTTTCGTAATCACAGTCGCTACATCTGTACATTTGAACCTGCGATGGATCTTTATGTTTCAGTTGATGCCGTTTGATACTCCTCTTGTATTTAGTTTGAAAATCACACTCGTTACATCTGTACTTTTCTGTATGCATCAGTTCGTGATGTTTGATATATTTCTTGTATACAGTTTCATAATCACAGTCGTTACACCTGTAAGTTTGAACCTGTGATGGATCTTTATGTTTCAATTGATGCCATTTGATAGATCGTATGTGTTTAGTTTCAAAATCGCAGTCTTTACATCTGTACATTTGAACCTGTGAAGGATCTTTATGTTTTAGTTGGTGCCCTTTGATATTCCTTTTGTATCTAGTTTCATAATCGCAGTCCTTACATCTGTACATTTTGATCTGCGAGGGATCTTTATGTACCAACTGATGGTTGATTAAAAGTGTATTATTCTTTGATTTGTAGTTGCATTCCTCGCATTTATAAATTGGCAGTTGCGAAGCGTCCTTATGTATCAATGAGTTGTATTTGGTCTTACAGTCATACTCATCACATTTGTTTGAGTCTTTGTGTTTTATACAATGGTTATTAAAGCTAATCCTCAATTTTGTTTTGAAATCGCAAAAGTCGCACTTGTACAATCGTACTTCAGATGCGCTTTTGTGTTTCACCTGATGCTTAGCAAGCTCACACCTGTTCTTTGTCTTGTAATTACACGATTGGCACTGATGTATATGTATTTTCGAAGGGTTTCTATGTCCCAACTGGTGCTTTTGAAATAATTTCTTATTTTGAGTTTCATATTTACAGGATTCACATTTATACACCTCTGCACTGTTTTCGTGTCTTGCACAGTGTGCCGTAAAACAGCTCTCGCTTCTAGTTTTGTAAATACATTTATCGCATTTGTACGATACTTTGAGCTTCTTCTTGGATTTCGAATTACGTTCGTTTGTTGATCCATTCTCATATTTACAATCGCTCTTGTCGTATGGTCCTATATCGGAACTCTGCAGCAGCGTGTTGCTGAAAAAAATTACATATACAGGGTGTCCGCGTTTTTTGTAGCAGGACTTTCACAACTTGTACTAAAAGTCCTTTAAAAAAAAAGTTCATGTAAACATATATGTATAGTTGCGTCGTTTTCGATTTACAGAGTGTTCAAGTTTAAAATGAGAATTAATTTTTTATTCTTAAATTGAAAACCCCTTTTTAGACTTTGTTGGAACTTTGCAACTTTGTAATAATAATACTCATTTTCTCACAAAATTTAATATGTCCTATTTTCTCCAGTGGCATCACAACAAGACACCAGCTTGATAAAAATATAAAAAAATATGGTAAGCCACTACTTTTTGGTTAGTTTGAAATTTTTCTCAGATTTAGCTATCAAAAATACAACTTTTTTTGTTATCTGCCACAAAAAACGCGGTCACCCCGTATACGGTATTTTGGTAACAATTTAATAATATGTGTAGTTAACAATATACGCTGATTTAATTGTATAATATTAATGTAAAAATACCTCTTTTCTTCATCTTCTGATTTTATATCGATACTTTCAGCTTTGATCGACAATTCCATCTCATTAATATCAAATTCTTTGTCCAGGTTTTCAGTCTTAACGAATAAACCACATGGCGATATATCTGTTGAACTTTCTGTGTCTGGACTATCACTAATCTTTTCTTCTACTTTTAGGCAATGTTTTAGGAAACTGTTGTGGGTACACAAAGAATCAAAGCATGAATTACATACAATGGGATCTTTGATGATACCTGTAATCTACAAAGTATAATTTTTTTATTGCGAAATATGCAAGCATTTAACATCATCGATACCATTTCAGGAGCCAATTTCTCGATAGCTTCAAGTTCCTCTTCACGTATGCACCTAAACTCACTTTCTACTGGCTGCATACACAATCGACATATTTTCTGATTATCTGAAATATCCATTGACTCGCTGGTATTTTCCTTCGCATACACATCTCTTATATCGAGCTGTAACATTTTCTCGCTATCCACATATGGAATAATTGTGTTGTCGCTATTCAGACAAATTGACTTAAACTGAAATGCTGCATGTAACTTTCTTCTGCAAACATTACATATAACCTCTTTGCTCTCATCATCAAATTTCTGAAAATGCAACATTAATCAAACGAAAAGAAAACTGTGGCAGAAAGTAACAATCAAGTAAAAAAAAAAGATTATTGTTCGCTTTGAACGTGTTGAGAATCTCGAAACGTTAGTCGAGATTAAATCCATTTCACTGACTTACCAATTTCAGCAACAGAACATGTAGAATGTCTTTAGTAGCGTTGTCTATTATTTCGAAACTTTTATCAGTTACAGTATTAAGACAAAACCTACACACAATTTCTCGAACACCACTCATGGCAACAATTTGCTTTAAAATGTAAATAAAATACCTAATTCCAGTGTTGTTCCTGGGATATATTTCTATGTACTGAAATTAGTGATACCAATGTACTGATTTGAAACTAAATTGTACTGACGCGGGAAGTTCAAAATTTTAAAAGGCAATACTTGAATAGTATGTGTGTAATACTTATAAAACGTCGAATCAGATTGTATGTGAAAAGAAACACAATAATGACTAACTTTTTAATATCTAATTTTAAGTGTACATTGTACAAATATACAAAATGGTATAGTAGCTGCAGGAATTCAAGCAATACACTTCATATTATGAACAAACGTCATATTTTTATCAAAATATAAAAGAAATCGCAACTGAGAATAATGAAACTATAGGCTTTTTTCGCGATTGAATATTGGTGAATATCTGACTTGTGGCCACTATTTCAATCTCTTTTGATCTTAGTTGTTATATGGTAGTTTAAATCTCTTTACTCACTCATATTACACATACCACAACATACGACTTCACACACGAAAAAAAGCCTTAAATATTACATTAAATGGTTACATTAAATTACGAAAAGTTTTTTTTAAACGTGGCAAGACTGAAAATTATGCCGACAATGAAACAATTGCGTGACGTCATTCATATTTATTAACATTTTAAAAATAAAGCAGTCAGTCCCGCAAGGACTGAAAATCAGTATCAGTGTACTGATGTACTGCAAAACAGTTAATTGTGCTGATTTCAGTACATTTGTACCGACAGGAACAACACTGCCTAATTCTAGTTTTTAGATATTATAACCTTAATTAAAACATAATAATAATAATAATAATAATAATAATAATAATAATAATAATAATAATATCTCTACTCCTCATGTACATACATATGTACATGTAGATGGTTTTTGTTCTCCTTCGTCTTCGTAACAGCAAGTTGACAATAACTACTTTCCAATAATAGTCTAGGAAAGGAAAAGTTCCTGATGTGTTCAGCTATTGCTCTACTCTTTAGAGTCATTTCACAGGATAGTCCCCAGATAGGCGCATTCGCTCAAATTCACAGAGTACCAACCAGAGATCCGAGTTGATAGGGAAAAGTTGTCTCTGTTTTTTATCTTTCTCTGAACCGTATTAAACGCAATACTTCTCTCTTTGTCGCTTTAAATGTAAAACAGAGGTAGGTGGAGCTAGAGCTCGTTCTCGGTATAGAAGAAATTTGAAATGGGTTTGGGAAATAATAATGTTTCTGATACAATTTGGTAGGTGGCGCTAGGTGGAAAATATTTATGAGATTAAATTTTTTGAATTTTATAAAATTCGACAGATAGCCAGATAAAAAAACGAGAAGTTGATAAATTCAAGATACGTTCAGTAAAACTTATATGGTTTACAGAAATTAGTTAAATAGCAATGAAAATAATATTAACATTATGACGATCGCATTTTATATAACCTACCCACTAAACACGAAACGTAAATGAAACGTTGCAAATGAGATGTTTTACTGAACATTTGAAACATTAACTAGAAACGTTTCTGTTGCATTACAGAAATGTAGCACTTGAAAACTTATTTAGTGAAACATAGCCGAAACGTTACAATTGAAGAGAGTTTGAAACATTACTCGAAACATTCCCTTTCGAGTAATGTTTCAAACTCT
>NW_019416367.1:60635-66834 GCF_000390285.2 Anoplophora glabripennis | reverse complement strand
AAAAAAAAATCTTTTAGCTACATATAAAAGTTAAATATATTGATAATAATATAACTCAGTGTATTATTTTTACCATGTCTAAATAAAAAATTTAAAAAGAAAAAAACATGCTTACATGTTACTGCACAAGATTTTACGCAAATTTTTGTATAAAGTAGGTTGAGATATTTCCAACCTGATACTTTATATAAAATTTTGCAGAAAATCTTGTATACTGGTAATAGGATTTAAAGAATATTTCAAAATTCCCGCTATGTGGCATACCGCGCCATCTACGTAGGTTTTACATTAAGAGCGAGAGAGTAAAGTGATATAGCTCTGTCTCTTGAACTACAATTACACGTTCACTTGGTCATCTGGTTGGTAATCTGTGCTCAAATTACACTCGACTTGTCACATGGAATGTGTGGAATGGCGCTATGTTGCAGCCAGAGATACAAGAAAAACGTCCCAAAGCTCGTTCCGTGGTCCACTGGCCTTGTGAAATTTGAACGAATACCATCTATATATTTTTTGTTAATGTGATCGAATAGTGGAAAGTTTAATTATATTTTCAATTATAATCAGGTCAACTTTATCTTTTTTGTCACTTTCCATTTTGTTTTATAAATAAATTTTTTTATGAAATGTGTAACAATTTTCAATAAACGCGCGAAATCAATTTTAAGAATCTTGTCACGAGTTGGAATGGCACAAGACCGTAAGCAAATAGACCTTATTGCCACTATTGTGTCACATGTATAAAAATATATAGATAGGCGTTTTTACACGACCCACGTTATGGCACGCGTACCATGGCACGGGCCATGGGACTGCTGCGTGTGGAATATATCGTATAATCTTTATATTCATCTAAAAAATGAGGTATCTAAGATGCTCCCATCTGTCATCTAATTCAGTGTGAAGAAGAAGAAGAAGAAGAGAAATATAAATGTGTTTATGGAATCGTTTTATTGTTTTTAACAGTCTCGAAAGTTTAGAATTCCTTATAAGAAACACAATAAATATGGAAGCAACAATCTTGGAAGAATCATTTTGTAGGTTGTGCCTAAATACTATAAGGGATTCAAATTGCCAGGTGATTGAAGAAGTCATAAGAGATGTTCTAAGAATTGTTTTGCCGGTTGTGGTAAGATCAATTCAACAAGATTTCTTTTATGTCCGTAGTATAGCTCATTTATACTTAATTAAAAATCTGTTTCAGAATTTGGAGGAAAAAGTTAAACATTTCATGTGTAAAACATGTTCCGTAAAATTATTTGCTGCTTTTAATTTTAAGGCAATATGTATGGATACTGAGGATTTAATATTTCCTCATATTAACGCTAGTGAAATGTCGGCGATTGATTTAAAGGAAGTTTATCTAAAAGAGAAGGGAAATATTCAGTTAATCGATGTATCGGAAGATCGGAGAATATGTCGATTATGTTTTCAGCCGGTAACTTACCGATTTGTGTCACTAAATGAAGTGGATGTTGACATAATCGATACATATATACCACAGGTTGTAAGTTACATTTAAAAGTATTCCTTGGAAAGATATTTGTATGGGCCAGAAAACAATCTTTTACTTGTTTATTTGTCGTATAAATCATTGAGACTTGTTCTTTTCAACTTTACATTGAATCACAATTAATTAACACCAGTTTTTTTTTTATTCTAGAATATCAGTGCTACCAGGGATCCTATTATATGCGCAGCATGCTTTGATTCGCTTCGTACCCATGGCAGTTTTTTAAAGAACTGCCTTGATGCACATGAGAAATACACAAACGTCTATCAACATTCTTACCTTAAATCCGAGGAAATTGAAATAAAACTAGATCATCAGGACAGGTAACAAAATGACAATAAATTTTGTATTTTTATAATTTATTGTACTTTTCTTTGGGTAAGATCCGCATCATTCGTATAAATCATACGGACCTCTAGTGGGAATCGATTAATGCGGATCCCGAAGCAAAAATAATTTCGTATGTTCGTATCAAACCATAAAACTTTCAACCAGCTCCGTCTCTATAAGTGCTTTTCCGAACAATACCGCAAAATCTTATTTAGAACCCTACGTGACCCTAAGATAACCCTTTAGGGTCACTTTGACCCATGGGATAAAGACGTATCTGAACGTACAAATCCAAGTTGGCCTTCTAATCGCGTCTACGATTGACTTGGGACCCCACAGAATCCTACAACTTTTGCCTAAAAGGTTTTTCCTGAAAGTGCTTCCCTAAGAACCTATTTCAATCGTTATTTAAAAAGGGACACCGTGTATGATTAATAATTTAGAATTTTTATTTGTGATTTTTTGTAAAATGAATATTTTGGTATCACCTGTAACCCCTTAAAATTACCACCTCTTTGGAAAATACTCTATGTTTACAATTTTTTCAGCGACCCCATACCGCAGACCTCCGATAATGAACCATCGGAGGAGAGTGACTGTAGAGATGCAGAAGGGGATGAATGTAAAGCTGAGAATAAGGCAGCGAACAAATGTAATACGAAATCCAAGAAGGAGCGCAAAGTATCGTACAAATGCGATAAATGTATTTACGAAACTGAAATCGAGAGGTGTTCTACGTCACATCATGCGAGACACAAAAATGATTCGGTAGTGTATAAATGTGAATCGTGTAAGTTTGAAACTAAAAATAAGACATTATTTCAGAGGCACCTGTTAAGGCATAAAAACATTTCAAAAATACGTATGCACCAGTACGAATCATGTAATTACAAGAAAAAATGCAGATCTAACCTTACGGAGCATCAGGTGGAACACAAAGCACAATTGTACAAGTGCAACTTCTGTGATTTCAAAACGAAATGGAGGACCAGTTTTAATAGTCATTATGTGAAACACAAAGACTCAAACAAATGTGATGAATACGATTATAAAACTGAATGCAAGTCATTGCCGCATAAGGACACTTCACAGCTGCCTATTTATAAATGCAATGGTTGCAACTACGAATCATTGAATAAAAGTAATTTCACCAAACATCAGTTGGTGCATAAAGATCCTTTGCAGATTCAAATGTACAATTGTACTGACTGCGATTACAAAACTAAATACAAGAATTATATCAAACTGCATCAACTGAAGCACAAAGATCGCGCACAGGTTCAAATGTACAAGTGTAAAGACTGCGATTTCGAAACTAAATACAAAAGTTGTGTCAAACAGCATCAGCTGATGCATGAAGATCCTTTGCAAATTCAAATGTACAATTGTACTCACTGCGATTACAAAACTAAACACAAGAATTATATCAAATGGCATCAACTGAAGCACAAAGATCCTTCACAGGTTCAAATGTACAAGTGTAAAGACTGTGATTATGAAACTAAATACAAATGTTCTATCAAAAATCATCAACTGATGCATAAAGATCCTTTGCAGATTCAAATGTACAATTGTACTCATTGCGATTACAAAACTAAATACAAGGATAACATGAGAAATCACCAACTGAAACATAAAGATCCTTCGCAGGTTCAAATGTACAAGTGTTATCACTGCGATTATGCAACTAAATACAAGAATGGTATCAAATGGCATCAACTGAAGCACAAAGATCCTTCACAGGTTCAAATGTACAAGTGTAAAGACTGTGATTATGAAACTAAATACAAAGGTAATATCAATAATCACCATCTGAAACATAAAGATGACTGTGATTACAAAACTAGATACGACAGTCAGTTGAAACAGCATCAACTGAAACATAAAAGTCCTTCGGCAGTTCAGATGTATAAGTGTAACGATTGCGATTACGAAACTAAATACAAGAGTACTATGAAAAAACACCAACTGAAACACAAAGATCCTTCGCAGGTTCAAACGTACAGGTGTAATGACTGTGATTTCGAAACTAAATACAAGAGTTGTGTCAAAAAGCACCAACTGAAACATAAAGATCCTTCTCAGGTTGAAACGTACAAATGTAATGACTGCGATTTCAAAACTAAATACAAGAGTTATATCAAACGGCATCAGCTGAAACATAAAGATAAGGCGCACCGACTGTGATTATGAATCCAATTGCAGGAGTTGTATAAAATATCACATGCTGAAGCATAGAGAACCTTCACGAGTGTAAATGTTCGGGTGAGTATGTATGAGCATGCGAAGGTATGTCGCAGGAAATGCATCAATGTGATTCTGAAACTAAGCATAAGAAGTCTCTAAGGAGATATCTGTTGCTGCACAAAAAATATCTGTAGGTGTGAAGTATGGCCCATTAAAACGCAAAATCCAGTCAAAAATGAAGTTATTTAAGGGACCGACCATATCATATGTGAATATGAAGTAGAATGTAAAGCCTGTTGTGAAAAACATCAGTTCAAACAAAAACTCTCTCCTGAAACAGAAAGAGACAAGTGACTTTGGACTAGTGATTTTGTAACAATGCATTAAAATGAATACTTTGTAATATACACCTGCTTTTTTATGTTTAAAAATATATAGTTTTCATTACCAATATTCAGAGTGAATCTTAAATGTGTACATGTGTATTCTAAACAACGAGACGGTTTATTATGTAGAACATGCAGTTAATAGTTTTTTGTTCAAAAAAAAAAAAAAAAATTAGGAACAAAATAAATATGCATTGTCTTTCTTAATAGAAAACTTTGCTGTGGTATTTACACGTTGAGAGATCAACTAGGCGGTGTTGCCGATGTCGTATAGACTTGTAAACTCAAATTTTTAATGAAAAGAAGAAATAAATAAGCATCGTTTTAGTTAGATAGTACGTCAGAAGTTTTGAAATATCTTTATAAAAAAAAGCCTCTTTTGCTTGCAATTCTGATGCATGGGTGATTTTTGGCAATATTATATGTTCCGTTTTTCACTTCTAGCTTGGAAACACAGTATTCGATTGTCCACATGATTTTCGAGACAAACGTTGCGGTCAACCAGAAAGCAGTGCCTCGAAAATTATTATGTACCTGGTATCGGGAAGTTTTTTATTTTTAAATTATTGTACAAAATGAATTCACCCTTCCAGCCTGATATTCATTATTTGTCCTGTTATTATGTCGAGTATATGTCGTGTATATGTGTTATTATGTCGATATTATGTTATTATGCCGAGTTTTCCAAAGTTGAGAAGATTGAAAATTTTTAAATATATTATTTATTTTATCCATCAATAAGTTTTTGATTTCTTTTATTTTTTTTCAGTGGATAATTTTCCCTTGCATTTGACTACTTTTAAGTACTTACTAGAGACTTTTATAAATCCGTCAAGCTTGAAACATAGAATACGATTTTGTATATATTAAATAAGACATGAAAATATGAGAGCTGTAATTTAAGAACTTAATTCTGGAATAAACCACAATTATTTGTACGAAAATAAAACCAAGGAAGACGTATTGTTAAATCATATGTATTAACCTAATATTATTCAAAAGAATTACATACAATGTGAAACTTAATTTTAATCATTTCAGCAATTTCGATTAAAATTCTGACAAATATGAAAATAATATAGTAAAGGCTTATTTCTAAAAATTGGATGTTTTGAAGTTAGTAAGTCAGTTACTGCGTCAATCGTGATCTTGTTTAAAATATCTTTTTCAGAGTTCATAAGTATAAAGGCTTCTAATTTTTTTTGTCCGATGGAATTTCGCAACCCATTTTTGATAAATTTTAAAATACTAAACGATCGCTCACAAGCCATCTGCGTAAAAGAAAGACATGAGATATACCAAGGACATTTAAATAAAGGGGACTTATTTATTTACATTTCTAGAAGAAGCCTAATCTATTCACAGTCTAATTGTATCATTGTTGTCAGCTGTATAATTATACTGGAAATGTACTTAATATTTTTATCGCAATTTTCATCACAATTGTGAAAATTATTATTATAGGATAGTATTATTAAGTTATGCATACAATATTGTTAAATTCTGTACATATTAAACTATTTTTCATTTTTCATATTTGCCATGTTTGAAGACTTGGCAACTACGCAATAATTTGTAGCGTGTTCCTCGTTCGTTCTGCCGTGGTTGGCAGAATATGGCGTCTCTTGTTAGAAAATAGTTGTGATTTTAGTAAGTGAAACGTGATTAGTGTTTATACATGTATTTTGGATAAACTTTTAAGGTGTGAATATGGTTAGACAGTGCAGAATTTGTAAGAAATTGGATTATAAACATCCACATCAGCTATCCTTCCACAGGTAAG
>NW_019416367.1:56756-58925 GCF_000390285.2 Anoplophora glabripennis | reverse complement strand
CATATTAAACTATTTTTCATTTTTCATATTTGCCATGTTTGAAGACTTGGCAACTACGCAATAATTTGTAGCGTGTTCCTCGTTCGTTCTGCCGTGGTTGGCAGAATATGGCGTCTCTTGTTAGAAAATAGTTGTGATTTTAGTAAGTGAAACGTGATTAGTGTTTATACATGTATTTTGGATAAACTTTTAAGGTGTGAATATGGTTAGACAGTGCAGAATTTGTAAGAAATTGGATTATAAACATCCACATCAGCTATCCTTCCACAGGTAAGCGTGCTTGAAGGTGACTTTGGAATGTATATGCAACTGTGGCCATTGTCGTGCGTGTGGGTAACTTTTATTTGAATAACGGTAAAATTTTATAAAACTGACTTGGTATTTTTTTAAAATTTTTGCTGAAATAGTAAGAAAACAATAATATGAACCACGTTTGGCCATTAAAATCAAAGGAAAATGCTGCACCACAAATAAGTTACAGACATTATTTATATTTAATATATTTATAGGTATTTCAATGTTATCCCTTATACCCAACATTACAAATTTTAATCATTCATCATTTTCATTTTCCTCTACGACAAAAACCTTTTCAAAAATATATTTACAATTTTACTAAATGCACGAGCATAAAAACTGAATAAATACAACAGCAAAAATATGGTGGTGGTTCACTTATACATAAAAATACCGAAGATGCAATCAACTGAAAGTTGCATTCATTCAACCATTTGATGTTCTCCTTTGGGAATATATTTTTATGTCTCACTGAAAATTTGCCTCAGTATTCTAAAAGTGAAATGTGAACGTTTTTAGGATGCTTGGGGATGGTGCAACAAGAAAGAAATGGTTACAGTTATTGGGATTCCAAGAAGTTATAAAAATATATATATTTATTATAAAAATACTGAGTGGCTGTTGAAATATATTGACTTAGGACTATAAAATATTTTATTTTGACCCATCCAAAATGTACGACATTGGAGATGTAATCGCGCTCATTAATTGGATGAAAATAAAGCCCTCTGCTTTCCCCTTGTCTAGCTTCACCCAACATATGGATAGACTGTGACATGCATAGTCCCCTTTATTTAAATGTCCTTGAGATATACATATGACTGAGTGCTTGAGTGCACGCTAAAATCAAGACGAGAATTAAATTTGTGGCGCCATCTCTCGGGTAAAAACAACACTAACATATGATACATAATAAATATTACAGTATACTTTAAATTAATAGGCGGTCGTCGATAGAAATATTTTGTACAGTATATCAGTCAAGGAGGCGGTGATGGAAGGTAGTGTCTACCATTAATAATAGATGGCGCTATCTACTTGGTAAAACCGGAAGACGTAACGACTCAGCTTAATGTAATGATTCATAGCTTTTCAAAAAAAAATACTTGAATTAAATTCTAATATTGTTAAATGTAATCAGAAACGTTCAAAATTTTATCCAACAACTCGTAAACACGGTTGGGTACGTTTAATCATGTTTTGACCAACAAAACCCAATGTTATTTCCCAATAAAAGTAGGTGATAGTTTGTAAGTCAGGAGAACGTGGTGGTCACGCAAATAAAAGATAATCTGCTGGTACTAATGTTTGGAACGTTTAAAAAATTGACGTTTTAAACCGTTTTTTCAATCTCACGGCTTTGTTATTGCAAATTTCGTAATCGGACCACCATTTTGTAGCTATTTTTATTACGAACAAAATCATGTCCTAAGCATTTTTTTGTACAGAGTCATCCCGCTGAGTTATTTAAAGAAAACTACAAAAAAAAGTTTCACTATTAAATTGTTAATAACTTTTTTCCTGATAAAATACTTTCTCCGCAAATTAGCCCGTTATAGTACTCATCATTTAAAGTATTCCTGTGTAGTTATTTCCGGGTTATCAAGATTTGACACAGGCCGAACCTCTACCAAACTGGACTATACTAAGAATGTATGCGTTGTCTATGAGACATCCATCAATAAGTTTTGACATAAGCCTACTTTGAGAAAAAGTACTTATTTTATACACCGTATTACTGTAAGAGTTCATTTCTCGAAAACCGTCCACACGGACCGTGATACGAATGTAGCATAACTAGCGCCCTCTATGAAATATACAAAAAATAATTAAACCGGTGTATTTGGCATGCTTACCCCCCCCCCCCCCCCC
>NW_019416367.1:0-55399 GCF_000390285.2 Anoplophora glabripennis | reverse complement strand
TATAGACGAGATTTTACCATTCTTGTTGTCCCGATAACAGAAGAGGAAGAAGAACAATAACTATTCGAAGTTTTCATTGAGGTTAAACAACCAACACAAGTTACGGTTTTATATTTACATTTCAAAGAAAATTGTTGCAATGAAGAATGTTCAAGAAACTTCTTGTAAGCTTTGTCTCAAAACTGTAGGTTTTGAGGTAATAAACGACGTTATTAGAGATAGTTTAGATGTTCTTTTGCTAAAATTGGTAAGTTATATGTATTAGTTCAGGGTCGTTGATATGGATGGAAACGATCGAATATCTCCTAAAAGTAAGATAGGTATCGATAAATCATAAGATATAAACGTTTTTTAAAATCTATTCCAATAAAGAAAAGTATACAGGATCAGTGAATAAATTATGAAGAAACAAAGTTGCTTTTTCCTTATTGGAACAGCCCTGTATCCATATTTCAATTCTTCTCGAAATTCTAAACCAAAATTCATATAGTATACTTCATGTACCTAAACTTAACCGTTTACGCGATATAGAACTTTGAAAATCATTTTTTATAAATTATAAAAAAATATTTTAGTCCATTAAGTTTATAGTGCATCAAGTTACCTTTGAAAGTTTCTAGCTCCATAACAACGCCTCGTCGTTCTTTTGTCTAATAGTGATTACTGATTGTCTTGACAACACATGTCAAAATACATTTAGTGTGATTTAGAAGTACGTTCCTGATCGAGATGCAATTCATGAGAAATATCCACTACCTCCTCTTCTGTCACCATATCCTATGATCAATAAAACGTAAAAATTATTCACACAAATTATATTTTTGACATGTGTTGTCGAGATAATCACTATTACACTGTGTCTAATTTAGGCAAAAGAACGATGCGGCATTGTCTCATTGTCCTGAAGCTAGAAACTTTCAAAGGCAACTTGAGGGACTAAAATATTTTTGTATAACTTATAAGAAAATGAACTTCAAAGTTCAATATTTAGAATACGGTAAAGTTTAGATACATGATGTGATATATGAATTTTGTTTAGAATTTCGAGAATAATTGAAATATGGAATAATATACAGGGTGTTCCTATAAAGAAAAAACAACTTTATTTTCTCATGACAATATTATAATAATACTACTTAATTTTTCTTTATTGTAATAGATTTTAAAAAACTCTTAAAGCGTTTGTGTCTTATGATTTTTCGATAGCGATTTTTCCAAATGTGAACTAATTCACATTTCATAGACATGGCTCCTTTATATTTTACTTTTCGTTGAATGTTGTAAATTGACTTGAAAATTGTTCTTAAATGTAACTATAGTTATAATTGTTTTACTTGATAATTTATATTTTTTGCCAAAGTGATTTTCATTCTCTTTAGTTAAAGTTGTATATATTTCAGAAATTTGANGCTCCTTTATATTTTATTTTTCTTTGAATGTTGTAAATTGACTTGAAAATTGTTTTTAAATGTGACTATAGTTATAATTGTTTTACTTGATAATTTATATTTTTTGCCAAAGTGATTTTCATTCTCTTTAGTTAAAGTTGTATATATTTCAGAAATTTGATAGCGAGGGCAAAGAGGTTATATGTACCGTTTGCAGAAGAAAGTTAAACGCAGCTTTCGAATTTAAGTCAACTTGTCTGAAGAACGATTACACAATTATTCCATATGTGGATTGTGAAAAAATGTTGCAGCTCGATATAAGAGATGTGTATGCGAAGGAAAAGATAAGCGAGTCAATGGATATTTCAGATGGTCAGAAAATATGTCGATTGTGTATGCATCCAGTAGAAAGTGAGTTTAGGTGCATTTGTGAAGAGGAACTTGAAGCTATCGAGGAATTGGTTCCTGAAATGGTATCAATGATGTTAAATAGTTACATTTTTCGCAATTTAATGAAACTACTTTGCAGAATTTAAATATCATCAAAGATCCCGTTGTATGTAAGGAATGCTTTGATTCTGTGTGCACCCACAACAGTTTCCTAAAAAATTGCAGGGAAATACAGGAAAAAATTAGAGGTATTTTTAATAGCGCAGCAGCGGAAAGTCAGATGGATACGTCACCATCTGATTTATTCGTTAAGGCTGAAAACCAGGACAAAGAATTCGATTTTAACGACATGGAAATGTCAATCAAAACTGAAAGTATTGACATAAAATCGGAAGATGAAGAAAGGAGGTAAGAGAAGACTATTTTAACAATAATTTAAATGGCAACCGTATAATTCTAGATCTTATTTAATTTTACATCCTAGCATTGCAGGGTTTCCGCATAATTAATTATTTTTAACATATCTTCAATACAAATGTGACTGTCCTAAAAAATATAATTTATATGCTAATAAAACTGAAATAATGAAGTGTGTAGTTCAGAAACTTATAATTGCATTTGGAATAACCTATGACCCATTAGAATTAACACCTCACTTTGGAAAATACCCTGTATATGTAATTTTTTCAGTGACTCGCTACTGCAGAGCTCCGATAGTGAATCATTCGAGAAGAGCGTCCTTACAGATGCAGAAGGGGATGGATGTAAACATGAGAATAGATCGACAAACGAATGTAACACGAAAGTCAAGCAGGACGACAAAGTATTTTACAAATGTGATAAATGTATTTACAAAACTGGAAGCGAGAGCCGATTTATAGCACACCGTGCGAGACACGAGAACGATTCGGAAGCATATAAATGTGAATCGTGTGAGTATGAAACTGAAAATAAAAAATTTTTTCAGAAGCACCGGCTGAGGCATAAAGCTCCTTTGGAAGTACGTATGCACCCATCCGGATCATTTGATCACAAGACAAAGCACATGTGTGAGTTTGCTAAGTGTCAGGTGAAACACAAAAGCGCATCTGAAGGACGATTGTACGAGTGTGACTTTTGTGATTTCAAGACAAAACGTAAGGTCAATTTTAATAGTCATTATATGAAACATAAAAATTCGAACAATTGTGTAGAATGTGACTGTAAAACCAAATACACCGCATTACCGAATAAGGACAGTTTACAACTTCCCATTTATAAATGTGACGGTTGTACATACGATTCAAAGGATAAGAGAAACTTTACCAGACAGCAGTTGGTACATAAAGATCCTTCACAGGTCAAAATGTACAGGTGTAACGACTGCGATTACAAAACTAAATACAAGAGGAATATCAAAGGGCACCAACTGAAACATAAAGATCCTTCGCAGGTTAAAATGTACAGGTGTAATGACTGCGATTACGAAACCAAATACAAGGAGAATATCAAACGGCATCAACTGACACATAGAAAAAGTGTACCGACTGTGACTATGAATCCAAATGCAGGAGAGGTTTAAAATATTACAGGTTGAAGCGTAGAGAGCCTTCACGAGTGTATTCAAATGCATCAATGTGATCCTGAAACCACGCAGAAAAAGTCTCTAAGGAGGTATCTGCTGATGCACAGAAACATTCATGGGTGTGAAGTATGGTCCATTGAAGCGCAAAATACAGTCAAAAATGGAGGCATTTAAGAGACCGACCATAAATATGTGAATGTGTAAAATGTAAAGCCTATCGTGAAAAACATCGGTTCAAACACAAAACTCTCACTGAAACACAGAGACAAGACAAGTGATTTTGGACTATCGCTTTTGTAACAATGTTAATGCATTGTTACAAATCGACGTTCGCAAATAAGAACATCGTAACTCGATAATGATGGTTTCTCACAAAGTAGGTTTAAAGTTCTAGAGGTTTTTCTCTTAATTGCAACACATCTTTTCAAAGTTACCATATGAAATTTGGTTACAGTCTAAATATGAGGTACAGAAACAATTTCTTATAAACGTATAGTGAAAATTACCATTATTTTTCTTTTTAAATTAACTTTAGTAAGATACGATGGAGCTATCTGCTATTTTTTAAGTAACTAACATCTTATGTAGAGATGAGATGTAACTATCTCTATATCTAAGAAACCTAGAATATCATATCTAAAGATATAGAGTTGTATACACTCACCACCGGCAGTAATAGAAAAGTAATAACATCGTATGTTAAGTTAAGATGAAAATACCACATACTTCTCAAAAAAGTATTAACATCTTATGTTCACTTGCAATAAAACGGTGTAATAATTGTTACACCTTCAATATAATCGTATATAAAAATACGATGTTCTTTAAAAAGCATGTTTGCTATAATCCAGGAGCAACTCTACATACGATTAATATGTTTATTTTAAACTGTATAAGCAAAATTGTAACTGTTGTTACGATAATATTTAGGTTAAATTTCTATACAAAATAGATACGATAAAAATACTTTTTCAAAAACTGAATATATTTTTCAAAATAAATTGGAATACATGGTTTTAGCTGAAAAAGAAGGCCTTCTTATATAGAAAAGTAATCTTTACTAATTTTTACTAAAAATTGAGATATGATGTTCTTATTTGCGAACGTCGAAATGAATACTTTGTAATATGCACCTGCTTTTTTCTATGTTTAAAAATGTATCTTTTTCATTATCAATATTCAGGAAGAATGTTAAATGTGTACATGTGTATTTTAAACAACTGCAAAAAAATCCGGTTTAATTATTTTCTTAATAAAAAATGGTTGAGAACTGCTGACTTGGCTGTGGTATTTATGCGTTGAGAGATCAACATTTCTGTGTTGCCGATGTCGTATAGACGTGTAAACTCGGCTCTTTAATGAACTAAGAAGAAATAAATAAATTAAGTATTGGTTTAGATGTCGGAAATTTTGTAATATTTTAATAAGAATGTTCAAAGCCTCCTTCTCTTGCCATTCCTATGCAGGGGTGGTTTTTAGCAATACTGCCTGTCCTGTTTTTCACTTCTAGTTTGGAAATTCAGTAATTGATTGTCCACATGATTTTCGAGACAAGCGTTGTGGTAAACCGGAAAGCAGTACTTAGTGGGAAGTTTTTTATTTTATTTAAATTATATTTGTACAAAATCAATTCACACTTCCAGCCTGATATTCATTATTTGTCCTGTCCTAAATTAATTATTTGAATTTTGCAGTAACTGCCTTTATTTTCTATGATTAGACAAGTGTTTATTTGTTACATTTACTTTTTTGACCTCTTTAATTTTTATATGTACACATGTAAAGTTAACCCTGCATTCTATGTAATTTATAATTTTTGTTTAATTCTTCGTAATTTGTGTAGGGGGGACCGGGTTACAAGTGCAAAGAAACATTATTGTACTAACACTGTTCCCTATTGTATTTTCTTAGTATTATTTTAAGGCCTAAATATAAATTTAATTCTTTAGCTTTTATTGTGCACTAGTATATGATTATATTTGTATGTAGGAGCCCTTTTGTTTTTTTACGTAGTTTTTGTTCTTAAATAGAGTAGAGTAGAGTAGATATTTATTAATGTTTACACCAAAGAGGTTTACACAAGTCAAAGTACAACAATAAAATGTATGTATACCACACAAAAAACACAATACCATTATATACATAAAACACAACATACATGTTAAAAACTAAGCATTTCTGTCAGACAAAAACTCGTCGAAAGTATAATAAGCCCCCGCTAACAGCCGTCGCTTAATTGTGGTTTTAAATTCCCTTACAGGGAGGCCCTTTACAATTAATGGCAAGCTATTATAAAATTTAGGTCCCCAGAAATTGATGGCTCCTAGCAACCCTCAAAAAATCACCCCTCAAATTTTCGTACTCGCTATATCTAGTAGAGTGTGTGTGAATTTCACGGACTTCCGTATAGTCGTGCAAGTTCTGTTTAACATGCATAAGCGCTGACAGTATATATACTGAAGGTACCGTAAGGATCATTAATTCTCTAAATGTATGTTTGACATCATCTCGATATCCCAATCTAGCCATGACTCGCAACACCCTCCTCTGTACCGCGAAGACGCTCCTCAGATGTGCAGAATGTCCCCAAATTACAATATTATATGAGAAGGCAGCATGAAATAAAGAGTAGTAAACATTCTTTATCAAGTCAAAAGATACTTCATCCCGCAAATTTCTAATAAGGTATATTACTCTAGATAATGTTCTCGAGACATTAGTACAGTGTACTTCCCACGTCAAACTCTTGTCGAGCCACACACCCAAGAACTTCACCGCCACCTCCGACGCAACGCCATCACTGGGAGACCTCGTACTAAAAATCATTTGTTTCGTTTTATTTTTATTTAACATTTAATTGATTTGCAGCAAACCAATCTGCAGCATCTGCGAGTGCCATATCCATGCTAAATAATAATAAAATAATAACTGCTCTAGGAATCTAGGGATTACATCACAAAACATATGATTGCATGCTAATCAAGACGAGAATTAAAGAATGACCGCAAAAAACCTGTGATTTTCGCCCGTTTTTTTTTCACAATCCGCAGAGAATTTAAAAAAATACAAAAATATGTTTTTGGTCGCAAATTACTTGTCAGAAAAAACTTAAATGAGCACAACATGCCCATTTAGTCGTGAAAATGTATGAATGTGATTTATTCCATAGAGAAATTAAAATAATGAATTTTGTTGTATTTTTTTGAGAATGGAGTGGCTTGAACCCTCATTAAGGGGTAGTTTTTTCTTGAAACTTACTATGAATAGTTATGTTTTCCTAGCCCTGAATTATCTTCATATATTTTTTTTGAATTTTTACAATTATTTCTGATATTCCCTATTTTTGGGGATGATTCCACATTCATCTTAATTTTTTACGAGTAATTTGAGACCAAAAACATATTTTTATCTATTTTCTTTAGTTCTCTGCGAATTGTAAAAAACGCGATTTTTGTGGTAACTCTTTGCGGCGCCATGTTTCGAGTAAAAATAGTACTAATATATGATACTTAATAAATATTACAGTATACTTTAAATTTATAGGCGGTCGTTGATTGAAATATTATGATGTAAAAAAGTGTCTACAATTATTGATAGATGGCGCTATCTATTTGGAAAAACCAGAGCCAGTATATGACGACGTAATGATTCATAACTTCAAAAAAAAATTGGATTAAATTGTATTATTGTTAAATGTAATCAGTAAACGTTCAACATTTTGTCCACGACTCATAAGCACGATTGGGCACGTTTAGTCATGTTTTGACCAACAAAAACCAATGTTATTTCCCAATAAAAATTGGTGATAGTTTTTAATTCAGGAGAACGTGGTGGCCACGTAAATAAAATGTAATCCGCTGGTACTAATGTTTGGAATGCTATAAGCACACGATAGGGCTACATGGTGCCAAGTAAAGCTTTTATGTATTTTTATTGTATTATAATCTCTCTTTCAAGGAACTCACCCCTAACTTGTCTCTGTTTCAATAAACACCTGAAGCGAAGTGTGGATTTTTCTAGAACCAGTCCTGTCTTTGTCTCGGCTCAACTGTATATACTTAAATCGATTTTAACAATTAACGTAAAAATAAATAGGTACGTCTTTATGTCTTACGTATCATGACCAACTTAAGCTTCAGTTTATGTATTATACAGGGTGTTAGTAAATAAATGCAACAAATTTCATGGGGTGATTCTACATGAGAAAATAATGGCAGTTTGCTTATAAACGTTTGTCCACAAATGATTTGTTTTCCAAGATACGGGTTGTCAAAGTTTTTCTTAAAAACTGACGATTTAATTTATTGCTCTGAAACCGGTCGAGATGTGCAAATGAAATTTGGTGGGTTTTAAGAGGTAGTTATTGCGCATTTTTTGACATGCAATTAAGGGGGGGCGTTTTTATGTGCAATTTTCAATGAATTTTTTGTCCAATTGTTTAAAAAATCTAAGCAAGTTAGAAACGATATCTCTTCACTGTACTACTCATACAAGTGTTCTTCAGGGTGTGAGATAACTGACAACACATTTTAAGTAAGAAAAAAAAAACATATTTTTTTATCTTACGTTTCCTGAACTTTACACGACTGTTGAACATACAGATAAAAGCGTACGGTATTATAAACATACCCACACCCAGCAGAATGCTTTTAGGATACTATTTATACATGAATTAATAAGAATTATTGAGTAGTTTTATAAATCAATTGGACAAAACAGGAAAGGTACGTGTTCTGATATTTTATATTATCCGTCATCTTTTCATGCCGAGCAATTGAAGAAATCCTTCGTATTTCAACATTTCTATAGTTTGGATACTATCGAAAAGAGGGCGATAGTCACAGTTGTCGTTCTAAGGTATTTTTTGCCGAACCAGAGCCGGACTAACTTCGATATGTTTGAGTTGTATTTGCGCTGATTTTAGATAATATAAAAGAATGTGATGGCAGTGCTTGTTTGAATGGGAATATTAAGCTTTGCATGTAAAATAATCATAATAATAAAACTGTTATTCCGAGTTCTTACAAATACTGTTAAATACAAGTAAGTTAAAAAATTTTAATTCTGACAATTAATAATTAGTCTAATAGTAAAAGAGCTATAAACACAAATAAATTATAGTACTTAATACACATATTTTGATAATAGTCCAGATAATATAATCGATAATATAATTACTAGAGAAGAAAGAATTAGGCAAATGCCATTCGGTATCAGTCAGACTGTCTAAACTAAAATGGAGCGTGATAAGATAATTAAAATTTACTACACAGTGGCAGTTTTTTTTAGAAGCGGGGGAGTCAGTGTCTCCCTAAGATTTCTTTAAAATATTTTTCACAAATTGATTTTTGTATGTTTTACTAGTTATTAGATCCAGTATAATTTTAGAAACCATAATTCTGAATACAGAATTTTGTATGTAATAATTACTGTTGCTTGTTGAAGAGTGACTTCAAGTTATTATTACATTTTTCTTGAGAAGCAAGCCAAATGAGTTCCCCTAAAAATATTTTTTACAATTTAATTTTTCTGATTGTGTTTTATTAGTTTTTAAATGAAATGTTTATTAATTAGCCTCTGTTTAAAAAGTGATTGATTTATGTAGATACTTTACAATTTACAACACATTTTAAAGCAAATGATTCGTTCTCGCATCGTCACGATGAAATAGGTACGGTCACATATTACTAACAATACATATGTGGTACGGTGGAATACGGAAAGTGCAGGTGTACTGTACAACTCGCCGGCATGCCTCTGATAAAGTGTTTTTAGATGTGTTTAAACAAAGGGCATGTTTTTATGACAGAATAGTTACCTACTTATTATTAATGTAGGTCAAGGAGGAACTGGAGGCAAATACGCTGTGAACAAATGAAATGATGACTTACTAATTAACAATATTTTGTAAATTTGATTATACCAGTTAGATTTTTTTTACAGTTATTTTTGGTTTTACTATAACTGCTTAATTATATGCCTAATTAATAACGATTGTATAGCATCAGTATTTCGTACTTTTTTGGCGGCAGATTAACAAGCGTGCGTTGTATACTAATTTGCTTAACATTATAATTAACATTTTTGATAAAATATTAAATCAAATGTAGAGTTTTCTTATATACAGGGTGTCTCAAAATTAGTGTCCAATAATTTACCACTTGATTATATTGCGAAAAATAAGAATATTTTTTCAAATAAACATGGGTCGAGAGATGTTTCCCAAGGGAGCTACACCCCCTAAATAGGGCCTCAAAAAAAATTTTTTTTTAAATATTTTCGAAACGGGTTGAAGGAAAATTATGAATGTTGATACCATGAACGCTCTTAAAAGTCGAAATAGATTATCATAAAATTTTTCAAAAATTTTAATCACCTCAATTGGGGGGGGGGGTCGTCGGCTAAAGTTTGCCCCTATTGCTTTTGTTTGCCGAAATTTTCAAATTCTGATCAAAACATCATCACCATTTTTCATAGAAAACTCAGAACAATCAAATTTTATACCAACAAATGCAACATCCAAAAATTCGATACTCCCCCTCCCCTTGCTCGGGACGGCCCATAACAAAGTTTTCTAAGCACTTTTCACGTTGTTTATTACAATGTATATTCATATGATGACATATGAAAATTCATAATGGTACATGTGCCCATTTTAGCCATTCAAGACGAATTTTTTGAATTTTATTAAGGTAACGTAATGAATTGCTTAAATTCGTTTTTCTCGGAAATGGAGCATTTTATCCAAAGAACTAAAGAGTACCTCTTTTATAAAGGATATGAATATCTATCATATGTTGGCATGAAAACTTGAACTTGAAAATTTCGACAAGTAAAAAAATAGAGGCAAATTTTAGCCGACGATTAAAATTTTATGATGATCTTTTAATGAGCGTCAATTATGTCAAAATTTATAATTTTCCTTGAACCCGTTTCGAAAATATTTAAAAAAATTAATTTTTTGAGGCCCCCATTTAGGGAGCGTAGATCCCTTAGGAAGCATCTCTCGACCCATGTTTATTTGAAAACATACTCTTATTTTTGGCTATATAGGTAATCAAGTGATAAATTATTGGACACTAATTATGAGATACTCTGTATATAAGGAAGCTCTACATTTGATTTAATATTTTATCAAAAATGTAAATTAAAATGTTAAGCAATACAACGCATGCTCGTTAATCTTCCGCCACGTTTTTTTTGAATACCACGAAAATAAAAAACTTTATTAGGCCGACATGCAGGTTTGCTAAAATAAACAATGTTTAGAAAAAAATACACATGCTTACGCTGGAAGTATGGCTCTCGTAATAGTATAAGTAAAATTTTCATATTTTTTATTTCAAAGTGTATAATGGTTAGTTTTCTTATTACTGAATGTTAAGTTTCAATAAAATATATGTTTGCTTATATTTATTTTCTTACAAATCTATGTACAGAGCCACTAAACATGCGTGCAATGTAGGAATAATATATCATTCTCCGTCCCTTGTGCGTTTGCTAGCCTGAACCCATCTCGCTTGCTCTCACAGACCGCTACGATGTTCACGACGGAGACGGAGCCCTTTTATTGGCTGTAATTAAGAAACGCTCCGACTTTTTTGTCTGTAATTTCACTTTTGTGGTCAAATTGTATTCCTAAAGCCAAATTTCATAGTCTGCAGGTGGTACAAATCAAGGAGTTTTTGAAAAAAAAAACAAGTTTGAGTAGCCGCCTCCGGCCAAACGTAGCGATATTTGTTCACTTTAAACCTATTTCAACATTAATGTGCTTATCTTTTGGTACAAATGATGGGAAAAAATCACGCCAGCTCTTAGGCTACAAGTATTTAGTCCAAGCATTATAGAGAAATGCTTACAGAAATTATTACCTGGACAAAAAAAAATGACCGTATAGAAAATTAAATTTTAAATCGAGTTTCTTGTTCTTTAAACTCGATCCAAAATGGCGAACATGGTTAAAAAAATCGCAAAGTTGCAAAAATGGTTTTTCTAAAATAACTAAAAAAATATAGCACCGATCGAAAAATTTTAAAAGAGAAAGTTGTAGGTTTTAAAAAGACCTATCGACTGATTTTTTGTAAGTACCGATTGCTTTGTTACTTTTCGAGATATATCGAAAAAACCGTTAAAAATCTTCTCTTTTCTCTTCTTCTATAACTCGTTTACATTTAGGTTCCCTTACTTGCTATTTACTGCAAGCATAGCCCGCGGCAAGCCAAAAAATACATTTTTGAAAAATTTTAAAATAATAATAAGAGTAAAGAAGAATAATAAAAGTAAAAAAAAATGTAAGTAAAATAAAAAGTAAACATTTACGGGACTAGTTTGCTTCTAATGCGAAAATGACTGTAATATTCGTGTTTAGCTACCCCAGATTAAGTACAAAAGAATTTTTGTACGTGATCCAGAAGCCGAGATATCAAAAATTTTGAAAGCGCGAGACTTTAGACTGCACGTCATCAGTTTTCAGAGCGAGCGCGCGCCGCTTCCCCCTACTTCTCCGGCCGGTCCAGCTGACGCACTCAGCGCTTGCACGCTTCACTTTATTACTCAATTCTTAATTACTAATAGGTACTAAAAATCAAGTAAACATATCCTATTTTTTTTATTTTGAAAATATAAATATTGAATATTAACCTCCATCAAGCGCATCGCTGTAAAAAATGTTAATTGCGTCTTCAAATTTTTTTTTAAATAAAAAAATTATCTCGGCTCCAGAAGGTCGTAGAAAAACATTTTTTTTTTAAATTCGTGAAAAAATGTCAGCAGTTTCCTCCTTTAAAAATAATTTTCATAAAATAAAAATTGAAATAGTTATTTGAAAAAAACACCCAAAAAAGTGAAAATTTTTCATATTTTGATCCTTAAAATTAATAAAATCGTCAACATTCGTCAAAATCAGTCGATAGATCTGTTTAAAACCTACAACTTTCTCATTTAAAATTTTTCGATCGGTGCTATATTTTTTTACTTATTTTAGAAAAACCGTTTTTTGCAACTTTGCGATTTTTTTAACCATGTTCGCCATTTTGGATCGAGTTTAAAGAACAAGAAACTCGATTTAAAATTTAATTTTCTATACGGTCATATTTTTTTTGTCCAGGTAATAATTTCTGCTAATTTAACATTAATCCGTGACAGAATGCTTGGACTAATTTGCAACAAAAAAAAACTGGTCTGCCGGCCGGTAAACACGAACACGTGCTCTTTGTATTGGTACAATTTTGAAATAAATATGGAATGAGTAATGAACTACAATTAATAAATTATGAAAATATTTACCAGAGGATCTGATAAACTATTTTGTTTTTTTATTTCTATTTTTCTCCTATTTTATGTTTCTCAATAGGTTCAGGGTGTTTAATACTACATTAATTATAATTCATAACATATTTTATCTATATATTTTTAAGAAAAATAATGAAATTTTTCTGTACATTTTAATTGTCTGGAATACAGTTGCATTGTTATTTAAAATCATTAAAACTGTCTTTACCACAATGTTTCCATACTTCCAACATAATGATAATAATCACAAATATTTCACAAATATGTCTGTTAAATGAAATTAAAATATATAGAACATTAAGGGTATAAAATGAGCATCATTTTGCATTCGACATGCCCAGTAATAAAGAATCTGGGGAATTTGAAGTTTTTGTCAAAAAAGTTGTTTGGTATATCTAGTGTTTACGAAGATAGTTGAAACCGTATAAAAACTAAAAGTCGGCATCTCTTTCCGGGCACAATAAAGAGATGCCGACTTTTAGTTTTTATACGGTTTCAACTATCTTCGTAAACACTATAATAAATGTTTAAATTTTTGATAGTATCAAGTATAGTATTCCTCTGTTTCCACATCCAATATTTTATTAAAACACTGTAGGTCATTATATTATTTTTCTGTGCAAATATTAAAATTATCTGACAATTCTTGTTCATTGCACATATTTTCCCTAATGCGGCTCTGGACGATAATAGGCTTACCAATGTCCTGAGAATATATAGTTACCGATTAAAGAAATCTTTACGTCGATTGCTATGTGGTATTATGAAGTTGTTCTAGTTTGGCATTACGCTAGTAGAGACCGCCACTTCCTGGATGGATTTTCTACTATCTATCAGGTGCTATCGCTGTCTTACCAAAAGTGCGATTTCTTGTCTATAAAACGGCGCCCTTAATATGCAATTTCCCGGCCTTGTAACGTAAATAACTTTTACAGTATTACAAATTACAATTACAATTAAAAATTTTACAGTATTAAATTACCTACAATATTTGTCAAACGTAACCAAATGTCGTATCATATCGATGGTGCATATCGATACATACGGAGGCATGTCTTCATTTGCCATATATTCGTCGAAGCTATACAGTGGATACACCGTGTGGACTTATAGGCATCAATATTCTGATACAGTTAAATAATTTTAAGTCGCGAAAAAAATTCATAGGAGCACAAATTTAGGAAACGGATGACATCAGAAAATTGAAATTAACTTTTTTTTGAAACAATGCGTTTCAGCGCCATGCAACAAGAACATCTTTTTACAGTAAATATAGCAGCATTATAAACATTATATCTTTTCAAAACGTTTCCACCAACAAACAAAATAAAATCGTTTCTCGTTTTTCTAACATCATCTAATTGTAAGCTTTAGTTAAAGAATAAGCTTCAATCTTCAACTTTCCCAAAAACATGTAATGAGTTAAACGGCGAAATGTTAATAAACGCAACCCACAAAGAAGTCAGGCGAAGATTTGTCTTGAAATGAGATGAGAATAGATTGTAATATGTATGTAGTATGAAAGCGTTTGCCTTTTGTTTTAACTGTATTAAAGAATTATCGAGTTTAATCCTTTTATTTATTCTTAATAACATTTATGCACTTTAAACAACGAACATTCAATTATTTTCCAATGACTACTTGATCGTTCCACCGCTAATGTGATTTTTAAGTGGTAAATCTTTTGAGACTCTTTAAGACAATATTGCTTATTATAACTTTTAAACGGGAAGTAATCAGGGATGGGCGGGTAGACAATGTCGACGTAGACAATGCAATTGTCTACGCGTAGACAATGATNCAACAACTGTCATAATTAAACAACGATAATTGAATTAGGAATATCACGGTGCACTACTACATTCTGAACAGTACTTAATACACATATTTTGATAATAGTCCAGATAATATAATCGATAATATAATTACTAGAAAAGAAAGGATTAGGCAAATGCCATTCGGTATCAGTCAAGACTGTCTAAACTAAAATGGAGCGTGATAAGATAATTAAAATTTCCTAAAAAGTGGCAGTTTTTTTTAGAAGCAGGGGAGTCAGTGTCTCCCTAAGATTTTTTTAAGATATTTTTCACAAACTGATTTTTGTATGTTTTACTAGTTATTAGATCCAGTATAATTTTAGAAACCATAATTCTGAATACAGAATTTTGTATGTAATAATTACTGTTGCTTGTTGAAGAATGACTTCAAGTTATTATTACATTTTTCTTGAGAAGCAAGCCAAATGAGTTCCCCTAAAAATATTTTTTATAATTTAATTTTTCTGATCGTGTTTTAATAGTTTTTAAATGAAATGTTTATTAATTAGCCTCTGTTTAAAAAGTGATTGATTTATGTAGATACTTTACAATTTACAACACATTTTAAAGCAAATGATTCGTTCTCGCATCGTCACGATGAAATAGGTACGGTCACATATTACTAACAATATGTGGTACGGTGGAATACGGAAAGTACAGGTGTACAGTACAACTCGCCGGCATGCCTAAAGTGTTTTTAGATGTGTTTAAACAAAGGGCATGTTTTTATGACAGAATAGGTACCTACTTATTATTAATGTAGGTCAAGGAGGAACTGGAGGCAAATACGCTGTGAACAAATGAAATGATGACTTACTAATTAACAATATTTTGTAAATTTGATTATACCAGTTAGATTTTTTTTACAGTTATTTTTGGTTTTACTATAACTGCTTAATTATATGCCTAATTAATAACGATTGTATAGCATCAGTATTTCGTACTTTTTTGGCGGCAGATTAACAAGCGTGCGGTGTATACTAATTTGCTTAACATTATAATTAACATTTTTGATAAAATTTTAAATCAAATGTAGAGTTTTCTTATATACAGGGTGTCTCATAATTAGTGTCCAATAATTTACCACTTGATTCTATTGCGAAAAATAAGAATATTTTTTCAAATAAACATGGGTCGAGAAATGTTTCCTAAGGGAGCTACACCCCCTAAGTAGGGCCTAAAAAAAAATTATTTTTTTTAATATTTTCGAAACGGGTTGAAGGAAAATTATGAATGTTGATACCATGAACGCTCTTAAAAGTCGAAATAGATCATCATAAAATTTTTCAAAAATTTTAATCATCTCAATTGGGGGGGGAGGCCGTCGGTTAAAATTTGCCCCTATTTTTTTGTTTGCCGAAATTTTCAAATTCAGATCAAAATAACATCACCATTTTTTCATAGAAAACTCAAATCAATCAAATTTTGTAGCAACAAATGCAACATGCAAAAATTTGAACCGATTCTCCCCCTCCCCTTGCTCGGGACGGCCCGTAACAAAGTTTTCTAAGCACTTTTCACGTTGTTTATTACAATGTATATTGATATGATGACATATGAAAATTCATAATGGTACATGTGCCCATTTTAGCCATTCAAAACAAATTTTTTGAATTTTATTAAGGTAACGTAATGAATTGCTTAAAATTGCTTAAATTCTTTTCTCGGAAATAGAGCATTTTATCCAAAGAACTAAAGAGTACCTCTTTTGTAAAGGAAATGAATATCTATCATATGTTGGCATGAAAACTTGAAAAGTCGGCATCTCTTTCCGGGCACAATAAAGAGATGCCGACTTTTAGTTTTTATACGTTTTCAACTATCTTCGTAAACACTATAATAAATGTTTAAATTTTTGATAGTATCAAGTAGGTATAGTATTCCTCTGTTTCCACATCCAATATTTTATTAAAACACTGTAGGTCATTATATTATTTTTCTGTGCAAATATTAAAATTATCTGACAATTATTGTTCATTGCACATATTTTCCCTAATGCGGCTCTGGACGATAATAGGCTTACCAATGTCCTGAGAATATATAGTTACCGATTAAAGAAATCTTTACGTCGATTGCTATGTGGTATTACGAAGTTGTTCTAGTTTGGCATTACGCTAGTAGAGACTGCCACTTCCTGGATCGATTTTCTACTATCTATCAGGTGCTATCGCTGTCTTACCAAAAGTGCGATTTCTTGTCTATAAAACGGCACCCTTAATATACGATGCATGTCAAAATTCTTGATATGTTTTTTTGTTGCATTTTTTGAGGCCTAGATGCTCGCAAAAACAAATTTGAGATCCATGGCCAACTTCATGAGTAATCATAAAAAAACCGGAAAAGTACAGAAAGTTTAGGGGCGTCTAACTTTTTTATTTTAAGAGATAGAGAAATTTATTTTAATAAAATTTCATGGCAAAATTGATATCTTTCACCTGGTTTAAACAAATTTTTGAGGTCTCGGATGTAATTTGCTGCGCCCTCCACGCAGACAGAAAAAAATGTCATCGAAGCAGGTTGTGGATAAAAAAAATTGCTCCCGTCTTCCTCTTTCATGCGATATACTACAGATTGCCTTTATCTTTTAAATTTATTTATTATTTTACAATTTTGGTATAAAAAATGTAAACATTCAACTGTTAACGTTGAAATTGTTATAGACATGTCAACTACAAAAAATTTAATAAATATAATGTACTTCTTTTAAGCAACACTCTGTAGGGTAAAGATGCATATTATGAGATAGTTCCGAATATGAGACACCAAGCTTTCTCGCAAATTAGGCAATTTTTTGAAAAGCGCGCCACTGTTCGTAAAGGTATATAGAAAACAGAAAATTATTAACAAGACAGTGTTGTTTATCATTAACATAAAGCTAACATGACGTAGTATCTATTTATCATGCCGTTGAGCCAATTTTTTTCATGCTTTTACCAGCTAACCTAAAACTGAATAAAATTTCTTAACCCTTAACCCTAGTATGAGACACCTGAGAGCTCCTAATATGAGATACCTCATATTACAGGACAAGGCGTCGCATATGAAGGTAAAGCATTTTCACCACTGGGTAACTAGTATAGATGAGCGAAACATGAGCGAGAGATGCAAAGATAAGTCTAGTCGTGCAGGATCAGCTAGCTTGACAACATCATCTCTGTACAAACTACAAATAGAAGAAGCTTTGAAGAGAAAAAAAGAAAAGGAGGCAAAAAAAAACAAAGAAAGCCAAGGAAAAGTGCTGCAAAAGGAAAAGGAACTGAGAAAAGGCCTGTGAAAAAGATAGTTTTTACTGAATCATCAACGTCCAGTGAAGATGATGACACTGTTTCGCACACCACGGATATTTCTTCAGAAGACGAGGAAGACGATGCAGAGTGTCCATATTGCGCCGGTTTGTATTCCGAAAATGCGCGAGGTGAAAAGTGGGAGAAATGCCAGGCCTGTTAGAACATGGGCACATCTAGAATGTGGAGAAATAAAATCAAAAAAGTTTATTGTGCCGTTTGTTGTTAAGGTTGAAAACCTAAACTTGTTTTTTATTTTGTTCACAGAATTACCTATTCGTTGTTTTAAGAGAAAATGTTACTTTGTTTAAAGAAAAAAATGTTTTTGTTTTTGAAAAAGCCATATCTAAACATGTTTTATGTTCTGTTTATTCAATAAAAATATGTTTGAGCAAACAATAGGTCATTTTCAGCTTTATTCCCTAATTTGAGATAGTCTCTTATTGAAAACCCATACTGTCTCAAATTGGGAACCCCTTTTTCGATTAGGCAAATATTACTTTTCTGATAAAATCTAACTTAAAACCTAAAATACAAATTTGAGGCGTTCTCGCGTTTTTTTGAAGGATCTAGATTAAATTCCCTACAGAAAAACGTTAATTTTCCAAGAAAAATGTTAAAATTGAAAAAACCATGATTTTTTTAAAAAATGTGTCTCACAATAGGCATCTTTACCCTATAACATCAAAATTTGTAGTTTGAAAGCAAAAGTCCACACCCCAAAAATAATCAAAGTCGATTAATACATATTCGAGTTATTTACAAAATTCAAAATATTTTCACTAACTTTGAGGCCATCTAGCCGCCAAACGAACCGATTCCGGATATAGGTGAATTAACCTAAATCTGACTATTTTGAGTCGACGAATTTGTGGTCTTCCGTGTACACGTTATTCTGGAACACCCTGTATATTGCCGCAAACTCAAGATTCCCAAAATTTTTAAAATAACTACAAGGGTCGTATTTCGTAATTAGATAAAATCCAGTACCTGAAAATTTTATTTGTGAAAAAGTAACAAATAATTCCCGACGTTGAAAAATTTTTTTCGAACTATCCTTATGTTCAAGTATATTTGTCATTGAGACCGTTTTTATGTAGAATTGTCCAAGAAATCTAAAAATGAATCCCAAATGGTAATTAGGTTATTGGCGTAGAAGTTGGGGTAAAAAAATTCCGCTTTACTACCCATTCCTATGCCTCTGACCTACAAAAATTTCTAAATTTTGCAGTAAATTATGCACATATGTCAATGTTAATACTACACCAAATTTGAATCAATTCGTTATAAGCATAGCAAATATTTCATAAATAATATGATTTAAAAAACCGACTAATACGGCCCTATACAGTGAAAACGGTGAGACTTAAGACCCTCGCTTTATAAGGCAATTCTGAATTATTTATTGAGTTATATTTGTGGTTAAAGTTTGATTCACTCGAACTGAAACACCCTGTATATAAGCGTAATTTTTTATTCGATCTTTTATATGAAAAGTAAATTAACCGTACCATTGAAAAGTTTAGACTTCCAACTTGAAAATGGGCTATCACAATTATTAATTACAATTATTAATTTTATCCAACACTTGTATATAATGATGCTATAATTTCTTTGGTTTTAAAGGAATAATGTGGCTTATAGGTCGCTCATTTATTTTCATGCGTACGAGTTTAATTTTAATAATTTTAATGGACTATGGATTTCGATTTCATGGTTGAAATTTAATAAAATCTCAAACGATTTCTGCCGCGTCAATCAATATTTTAACACTCAAAATATAAGAGGTGGCTGAAATTGCTCAATGTTTTTATCCAGCATATCAGAAAATCTAAGCAAGTTAGAAACAATATCTCTTCACTGTTTCGGTTATGCAAATTTTCTTCAAAATAAGGGGAAAAAACGTGTATTTTTATCTTGTGTGTTTATTTTACGTTTCCTGAATTTTGCGCGCCTGTCGAACATATAGAAAATTGCGTATGGTACTATAAACACAATCACACCCCGCAGAATGCTTTTAGGAAACTATTAACACACACATTAATCACAATTATTGAGTGTCTTTACAAATTTGTTGGACAAAAACAGGAAAAGTACATTTTCTAATGTTTACTTGTTCTCCGTCATACTGCGAAAAATGAGGCGAAAAATTAAAGGAATATTTTCAATATTTTCATAGTTTAGATGGATTTTCTTGTTCTATCATTGTCTTAATAAAAGTGTGACTGTCTATAATCTATAAAACGCCAGCCTTAAGTTGGTAATTGATAAATGATACATAGTTACAAAGATCGATACTTTAGGAATGTAACCCATTATGTGTGATTTTTAGATTTTAGGAATAGTTTCCTAGTATTTTCAGTGCATATAAGACCACTTTTTATGTACCTGTGTAATTGACTAAAACTTTTATTTCTGCAAATATTTAATTTTGAATTAAAATTGCCTTTTTTATTGTTTCAGGACTTCATTTAGAATATTCATAATGGATACCATGTTATTTACGTTTATCATTCTTTTATACTTCTCATTTGTATCTTCAGGTAAGAAATTCAGTTGTAACGAAATCTTAATTTTATTCTGGAATTTTCAAGTGTTTATAACTTTTTAATTCGCAGCTACAAAGTTTACTACAGAAAAGAAGTTATACCGGTATACAAACGGTATATCACATATATAATTATACTAAAAAAGAACAACGTTTAGAGAATGGTAAATAATTATTTAAAAACAAAAAATAAAAATAGTTTCAAGAAGAACTGAAGGTTAAAACCGCAACACAATATTTTTTCATTTAGGTACACAGTTCTTAATATTTGGCCGCTTTTATAATGACGGATAAAATTTGATACTCTAGATATATCCATGGCACAGTTGCTTATATCATGAAACATTTAAATTACCTACAAATAAAACATTTCGTAGGCACTTAATTTTATTTTTTATTTGGAGCACTTTAAACAAAGACCAACAAGAAACTCATCCTCGAGTTGAAACTAAAATTTCCTCAATTGAAGGATTTAGGTGGACTTCTTTTAAAACTCGAATAAATTTTTGTTTACTAATAACTTATTACTATTTCCATAATATTTCAGATAAGTACAATATTTTGCCACCTATATACGAAATGGAAGATTACCTAGAGTGTTTCGAGAGAAATGATTCTTACTGTAAAGTAGATGCAAGATTAACGAACAATGGATATGAAAATAATAGTCTGTGGAAGTCGATTAATGTAAATTCTTATAGATCTAAAGTGAGTTATCATTAAAGAATTACTAATATATAAAATTTCTAGGATTCCATCAAAGATAGAAACAGCTATGACCGGACTATTATTCACAGGGCTATATGTCTTCCGAAAAGAGAAGTTAATTTGAATTCGACTAAGAAGTTTTCTGAATTACATATAAATGAGAAATTTATCGGAAATAATTTAACTGCATCGGTGGAAAACGTCTTTTGTATTACAAAAGATATTATTAACATATCCTTATATGACAAATTGATACTGTAAGTTTTTACTCCCTAAATTATTTAGATAATAAGTTTATTATTACGCTATTTTCAAATCAAGTTTGCTAAAAAAAACTACATTCAATATTTAAGAAATAATTACCTGAAATTGGCGATGGATGGAATATAAATTATTTTATTTTCAATAAGCAAACCGAGAAAATCAATTTGGAACATTGGAGCCAAACAAATCACTGTATATGTTATGTAAATTGACTTTTTTAACAATACAAAATTTTAAAGGCAGACTTAGTCTTTAGATCACCAAAAACCACAACAAGGCTTTGAAATTTTGTTTCTATTTTTCTCTCTCATATGAAAGTTTGCCTAAAAGGAGTTGCTTATTTTCGCATTTTATATCACCCTTTTCAGAAATGTATTTATTTATTAAACGTGTTATAGTGTATACTAAAACAGAATCTGATTTTTTAGATTTTCTTTCGTAGCATATTTACTTTTAATTTTATATGCCACAATGTATGATACATGGAAGAGGACAAGTACAGTTGAAAGCACTAGTAAGTACAATACGATTATATTGCACTAATGATTTGGTAATGAAACATTTAAAAAATTTAATTTAAAAAGTCCGTAGATATTACGCCGCTAATGAATTAAAACAACAAAATAGTACTATATACCAAAATATTTGGGATTTATTTAGAATTAATAAAATTGTGAAAAATATTTCCCCCTTTGAACTAATCTACTAATTTTTTTTGTCTGACAAAAATTTTTTGTAAAATTTTCTTATTTGTAATAGTTTTCGTTTAATAATTTTTTTAATATATTATTAATGCATTTTCGATTCAAACTTGAAATAATTGCGTCATTTCTAAAGTAATTTCTTTCATAACAGAAACGAAATAACTTGTATTATTCTCTATTATATAACAATATTGTTAATGTATAACATATAATATCTATAACAATAGACTATTTTCTCTTAAAAACTGTACACTCACATAATATTCTATTTTAAGATCTCCTAAAGAAAATCGGACGTGGTGGCTAGTGTATCATGAAAAATATCCAAATCGTCCAATCCTAAATATTCAAATTTTCAGAAATATTAAAAGGTGTCCAGTCAGTCATGATGGACATCCGCGTAATGCTCGAACACTCTTTGTGGAAGAACCCAGCAAGCAGTGCCATATTAATACACGGGCAGACTACAGTTTCCAAAAGTACAGTGAACATCACGGTGAACAGTGATATTTTCAGCGTGAATTTAGTATAAACGTGTGGATTAGTTTTATCAGTAACTTTTTGCTTTGTCATATTAGATTACCAAATCGTTCCTATGGTAACAGTTATTAAGATTTTCTGCAAAATACTCTGCCGGAATTGTTTATCGATCTGCTATATAAATCTACGTAACCCCCTGTATTTTGTGCATATCGGAGCACTACCGCACTTCTTTCCGAAATCAGTTGAACATGTATTAAAAAACCGAGCAATCAAATTTAATGAGTTTCATAGGCGTCCCTAAAAAAGTTTTCTGCTATAGGTAAAAAATTATAATAATTTGTATATAATGTGTAGAAAATTTCTATGATATGTTCATTTGACCAACAACATATTTTAATTATTTATGTCCTCAAACAATTTTATTATATTGGTGGTAAATTTCGTTTTGTTTCGTTTCAAAAGATCTCCGAAATGCCATGTTGTAATAATATTTCTATCACGCGCGCTCGCTATGGGACCTATAGCGTAGGGAAGGGATTACGTGCATGGAAAGTGCTAGATAGTACAACGGCGTGATGTTATTTGGAGCGTTGCGTTGCGCTATGAACATAACATCACGCCGTTGTACTATCTAGCACTTCCCGTGCACATAACCCCCTACGCTATAGGTCCCATAACAACTCGCACTTACGATAGAAAATAGTATGTGCAACTCGTTCGTAAAAGTTGCCATAGCGCCACTTGAGCGCTTTCCACACTCGTTTCGCTCCTGCGTCAACTGCGCCCGCGTGGCGCTATTGGCAACTGAATCACACCAAATTCCGCATTGCTGCACTGCACTGCCAGGCGACTTGTCGACAACTAAAATGTATGACGCAGTTGACCAGAGCAACAGTGCGTATTGCTGTTTGCCCGCACACCCGTTCTTCAACTGAGTGTATACATTTCTACCACCTCCACGTTTAGCTCGACCAGACCTGTATATGGGTATGGCTAAATAAATATGGGAACAAGTTTTTCAAATATTTCAATGCCGAGCTGCAGCATCAACGACCTAACCTGGTACATAGAGTCATCCTCGTAGCTCTTCAATTTATATCGGAAAGACTATACCCTTTCAAATTAATACGCAGGAATCGCGATGCTTCAATTCACTGGCCACCATGTTTACCACGCTTAAATTCCTGTTGAAAGAGAGGGAAATTTTACGTCCGAATTCTTTTGATATCTCGACTGATATCTTAGCTAGGATTGGATCTCGAACCAGTTGATCTTTATGTTTTTGGGGTCGCTGATCACGATCCCAGTGTCCCTATGACCCCATCACGTCTAATGGAGATCAAACACATCAACCCGAATGATACAATATTTTAAAAGATACGACTCATATAAGTTGTGGCAGAAAAGAGAGACGTTACACAAAATAGAAAATAAAACATTTAATCCTAGAATATAGCTGTACAATCTAATAGTATATTATTTTGCAGAGGATAAAGTTATTACAGCACTATCATTAACTTCGAACTGGAGAAAAGTATGTAATACTGAAGGAAATGAAGATCATATCAAATTAAAATCAATCCAAGGAATTAGATTTTACAACATGTTGTTAGTTATCAGTTTGCACACACATCTGAGTTTTTATATAGTTTATATTTCAAATCCTCAAGACATTGAAATAGTAAGTACAAGTCATTGTAGTGAGTAGATGTGGTTAAATTGTTTGTTTTTATGAGTATGGTAACTTTTATAATGGAAATGTCGGTCTTTTTCCAGTGTTGGTTAAGTTTTAATCAGTAATTTCCTATCCAGAACACTTTATCCAGTCGACGTAAAAACTTAAGTAGTAAAGTTTCACAAATATCACTATATAACATTTAGTAGAAATAGGAATCAAATTGGAACACGCTTTTCGTTGGCAGATCATACATAAATTACCAAAAGTAATACAATTGTCGATATCAGGATGATATTTGATACCGATGGTCACATTAATTACATTTCTGCAAATCCTAATAAAATGTTTGGTTTCTTATGCAGAAACCGTGTCGATTTTAAAAATCCAATTTATTAAGTAATGGCTCAATAATTTGAAATCTCAATATTAGGTATGTATATATTAGTCGGCTAGAAATTTAGTAGTATAAAATTTATTTATGTACTTAAATCATAAGTTATAGCTGGTCATTATAGATAGTTTTATAATTAAAAAGAAATTAAATTTATATATTTATTATAAAGAAAATTATATTATATATAACAAGAAATAAAAATATATTCTAATATCAACTATTACTTGAATGGGGTCATTCAGTAAATTTTCAAAAACGTTCTTATTTTGTACACACAAAGTATTGTTCATGATTAGGCGATCCTGAAAATTTCAACTCAATCCGTTGAGCGGTTTTGAAACTATATGATTTTTAAAATGCGAATATTTGTCTCAACCGTGGCAATGCAATGACGTCATCGCTTGGGACGGTCAGCCGGCTTGGCGCTACTTTCAGACGAGTTTCTGCGTCTACAGAATGTTTTAGCGTTTGTGCATATTAAATTTTAAAAATGGAAGCAAATTTCGTAAAAGCAGATTCTTCTAATTTGCCAGAACTAGGTGTGTTAATGGTTATGGATATTTTTTAATAAAAACCACGACTTTATTAGTGCTGAGATGCGAGGAGTGAAAATGCAAAGTTTTTATCTCTAATTTTTCCTTATGTATTCGTTTTTTTATTATTTTTTTTTTTTTCAGTAACACACTCGAAAGTTATGGGTTTAGGACAATTAACAAAAACTCATTTTTTGCGAAATTTACCGACGTTATACAGGGTGATTCAGAACTTATCCAAAAAAAAATAAAAATCTGAATGTACAGGGGATTCTTACATATACAATTTTATAAAGAAAAAATCTAAAAGGGCAGTTCAAAAATGATTTAAAAATACACTTCTGCACGACACTGGAAACTGGTCCACTGTAAAACTTGACCTGGCACAATGCGTCCGTCACGGCGGCACTGTTAAAAAGGGACAAAGACTTGAAAGAATTTCGAAAGAAGTAAATAGCATTTTATAGCACCTATTTTATATCAGCAAATTAAATTTCAATTTTGCCGCTATTGTCATTATTAATTAATAAAATTAATTTGTGATTTTAATTAATAAAATAATTGGACATACCTGATACAACAACTGTTCAAAATTTTGGCCACCGACGTGTAAACACATTTGGGCCCATCTTACTCAGTTTCTACGAACTAACACAAATGCTGTCTTATTTCACCATACACAAATGCTTCACCATAATACAAATGTGCGTGTGTGTGTCTTGCTTCACCATAAATTAAAGCGATATCCATCAACTCCGAGTTGCTATACAAGCCGTTTTTGACACTAACTACTAAAAAACTGTTATAAACACTGTACGACGACGACTGTACAATCGAAGTCGCTGAGGCCACATGGCTCTCCACGCTTATTACGAATGACGCTTGAGACTACAGTTTATTATTATTATTTATTTATTATTTAATTTTAATTCAATCCAATTGCAGGATGAATATTACAGCTACAATAGATACACATTAACACAAGAAACATAAACATTTAAAATAAGTAAAAATAAAAATTACCAAAGAGTACAAACGTTAATCAGAAACAATGTCAGTCAATCAATAAAAAAAATAGCAAAACGGTAAATTCACATAAGAATTAATATATCTAAAAATCATCATAAAAACAACAGAAACAACAACATAAGTAATACAAAAACAACAAAGAAATTAAAAACCGATAACTCAATTGTGAGAATAGAAAATTCTTTTAATATGTGCTATAGAAGTATTGAAAATGTCTAGGCTATTCTCCATGTTATGATAATTAAAAAACATTTGATGTAAAGTAGACCACTGCAACATGTTTTTGCGCGAAGGAGGAAGACTGAACAAACTATTTGATCTGGTATGTACAATTGTCCAGCTATGTAATGGTTGAAAGTACTACAACTTCAATAATTTTTTTCTCGGAAACTATAAGGATTTTACAAACATTTTTTTTACGATATTGACTCAATTTCTCATGCCGCATCAATTCCCAAATTTTTTTGGATAAGTTGCGAATCACCCTGTATTTAGACTTTCTCAAAGTTAAAACAAATTACGAGGAGCGCTTAAGATGTATTCTATGGCAATTTATTTTTTATTTTTTTTTGTTTTAACAATTGTGTCAAAGGTCTATCTTAACATACACACAAAATAATAATTTATCAAAATAATATTAACAGCTCAGAAACAAATACATTTTCCTCCTGTTCTGTTGCTCCTTCGTTATGAAATTGTTTCGTTAGGCCTTTGAAACATTTGTTAAAACACAAAAGAAAATAAAAAAGAAATTGTCATAGAACACATATCAAAAGTTGTGACGTACTTTATGTTACGGACTGAGCTCCCGGTACTATTAGACTACCAACTCTAAACGGAATGTTAATTGGCAATTGAATTCTAATTTACAATATTTATAGGCGTCACTGACGTCCCTGCTTGGGCGCCTAATTTTGTGACGACCCTTAACTACTATTTTATCGGCAGCCGGCGGCGGTGAGTGACGTCACAGGAACATACTCCGGTTTAGTCTTTTTTTGTTCGGTTAGTCTCGGGCGCCAGTTTCCCTATCTTTTACGTGGGGGAAACTACACGTGAACCTTATCCTCGGTTTACAATAAGTACTCGGGATAGCTACAGTGAAGGAAGTTGAATTCCAGGGGTATGTTGTATTTCTCTTACTTTATGATCAAAAGCAGTTCTCTGAGTGTAGTGTTATTTTTCTTTCAAAATGAAATCAGAGTAGGTCACAAAAAGATAGTAAGACCCCTTTTTTTACTGATCGGGATTTTATCAATCTTGTCGGCGTTAAAAATGAATACAACTGGAAATATCTTTACTAAATTTATTTTATTTTATTGAGACCTACGGAAATTGAAACATTCAAAAGTAAAATGGATTCTCCTTACAATTTTATAAACAACTAAAATCAGAAATGTAAAAATAATTTACAAGCGGTATGAATAAAATAAAATTGGTTAGAGCAATTATTTACAACGGAATTAAAATGCCTATTCGGTTTTTCGGTAAGTACAAAATAAATACAAAATTAGAACTTGGTCAAATATCGGTGTTCAGGACAGAAAATCGGTACGGTAAACAGATTCAGTATTAGGCATTTGGTTTATTTTACAATAAACAATCTAATACTTAAAAACGGAACGCCATAAACAGTTATTCGGTTTTAATTTCGGTCGGTGCTAGAAATAAAACAAAAGGTTAACAAATCAGAGTAGTAAATATTCAACAAATATACCGATCCTAAATGTCTCTACAGCAAAGAAAAATAATTACGGGTTACTCTAATTCTACAAATAAATTTAGTCGACGGTTTCTAGCAAAGCAACAGAAATTAAAAAGCGAAGTAAGCAATACACAATTAGCATAAATAAGCAAATAATAATCAGAAAAGGAATAATTTGAATGTAGGTTGTCTCACCTATGGCACACTGATGAGGACTAATAAGTCCGAAACCGGTCTGGGTCTGGTGGGTTAAACTGACGAACGATCCTAGCTGTTGCACTAGGGTATAATTCAATGCCGGTAGGGGCATATAGCCCTCGGAGTAGTTGTTTCTCGCAACACTGACAATTAAAACATTGTCTTCGCCCTCTGTGGGTGGCAATCGTGCAACAAGTACCTGCAATATAGCAGGTCGCTTCCTACTGTAGCCATTTGAATGGCACAGTTGGGAGTCAGCACGACAGATGGAGCCATTTGCGCTCCCGCGTACAAAGGAATAGTTTGGTTGACAGGAGGCAAGTCTATTCGAAGTGCACGTTCGGACGCGCAGTCGGTGATAGATTTCTCCTGAAAGCGGCGTTATTCACAGCCAACTCCCTGGGTTTATCCATCGGTACGACTGGCACTTAATGTCATCTGCTGGCGATGTTATTCATAGTCAACCAGCAGTTTCAGTCAAGGTACCCAACTACGTTCGTCAGAACGAGGGCGATGTTATTCACAATCAACCCGCCGCCTGACAACGCCGCCGCTGCATCGTCCAGCACTTAGAGTTCAAAACTCGGCAGGACTTATCCCAACACAGGATAAGTAAAACTAGGAAAATACAATTTTATTCCGGGTCACTGCTACTGATGGCTAACTCCTTCGGTTTGGATGGCGGTCTGAGGTGACGGTTTCAGGTCCTCGAGGTGTGCCTCAAGAGGGTGCTGGAGATCTTCGAGGTCTGGCAACGAACTGGCTATTTATGGCCAGAAAACCTTGTTTTATGGGCTTGATCCCCCCTTGACTGGCAGGAGTCGTGGTGGGATCGTGCGCCACTCGTCAGAGTAAGGCTAACGGACGGTTTTAATCGGCGCGCGGATAATTGCTCTTAACCAATTGAACTAATTAAGGAAAATAAATAGCTAAAGCCTTACATAAAACTGGAAATTAATAATGGTTCATTACAAGTTCTTCGTAATTTGTGCTAGTCGTAAAAAGAATATACAGGGTCGGAAAGTCCCCATGGTTCATCGGCCGCTACGTGAGAGCGATAAAGTAAGTCATAGAAATCCGTGCGATAGAGAAAGATGGTTATAATGAAGACGTCTAATAGTCACCGCCCATTTCGCCCTTTCACAAATGAGAAGTGGATCTTATTTGTGGAAGGGCGAAATGGGCGGTGACTATTAGACGCCTTCATTCCTTATCGCTCTTCTTTATCTCGCTCTTTTATCTCGCTCTCGTTCTTTATCGCTCTCACGTAACGGCCGATGAACCATGGGGACTTTCCGACCCTGTATAGTCGAAACGTCGGCAAATTTTCCGAAATATTGATTCTTCCCACAACTGTCCTAGAAAATATTATGATTAAGGACACAACTCCCACAATACTCACTACTATGTTATGATAAGGGAATATGTAAGGGAATACGTAAGGGAATGCGTATCTGAGTTTGTCCCATTCTTTATAAAATAAACAATAATAAAGTTATCGTTTTCATAAATTTTTTTGTAAATATTTGTAAATAAATAATTAAATATAATAATGCAGATAAGACATTGAAAATTATAAATAATTATTATAACTTAAGGTTTTTCATATAAAATTTTGTAAATTTTTCAGCTATTCAATACTTCCATAATGCAAACTTTGGCAACTATGAGTGTTTTTTTTGTGCAAACGTTTTTTATGATATCTTCCTGGATTGTAACTTTTCAAATATATAACATTTATAAAAGTCATGGAAAATTCACCATTAATCAGGCCCTTATCCTCATCTTTAATAGATTCTTTAGGTAAGAATTAAATTTAATATTTACTTGTTACTTTGTCATTGTCTACATTTTTCATTCATCAATTCATCATATCTAAATAATACGAAGTTTTTTTAAGAGTAAAAAAATTGATTTCTCATAGAAATTTACATCATTCTATAATTTTATGGTAAATAGAAGGAAAATATGTATATTTACAACATATAATGCAATTTCAGTTCCCATAAGTAAGACATCGTTTGAATATTTATAATGCTAGATAAGCTAATATTTCTTAGATACATAAATTTTAGCATGGAACAATAAAGAAAACTATAAATATCAAGCTCGAAAAAAGCTAATTTATCTTTCACAGGATGTATAAAATTTTTAAGATATTACATATTACAGTTTTATTGCAGTTTTACCATTTTTTTTTGTAATTCAGATTCATATTTTGAGAAAAACATGATTTTGGAATGAAATAGAAATAGTATACGCCATGTACCCCTCGTCACTGAAGTTACTTTTAATAAGTTATGATCATCTTAAAAACAGCTTAAAAAAAGCCATGTTTTATTTATGGTTTTTTCAGTGCTAATTGGTCAATTACGTAAGATTAGTTGAGATCACAGGTAAATAAAACACGACGAAAGTTACAAGATAGTAGAGCTGAAATAATAAGTACCGCATAGTTTGACGCACATCGTTCTCAGCCAACGAAACACCAGTCAATAATGCTAGACTTGAAGATTTTTCAGTAGTTTCAATTTCAAGTTCAGACTATAACAAGATTAATGTATTTTTTTTTTAATTTCGATTTTCGAGTTTAATAATTTTTTTTTTCATGGTTCAAAAAACATTTATTATTATTATAAGAATTAGACGGCTGTCTAAGTTAAAAACCAAATTTCTTTCTTAGACGGGGATGCAGCCAAGGATAAAAAATTTGTTAAATTTTCAAGCTTTCGAAACTATATTTTGTTTCTTCATCAGGAAAAAACTACAATAGGATACAAGTTAAAATTTTCTTATAAAATAGTCAATTTAAAATTACTTACTATGCGAGAATTACATTGAAGTTAGCCAACATAATAGGTATACCTACCGCGGACATAGGTCGTTATCACAAATATTTAAAAACATCACAGGTTTAAAAACGGATAATTGTACAAATATAAAAAATTTTTAAATTCATAACTACGGCAGACTAGAGCCGAAATCAAACAAAATGAACAATATCGCCTGTCTTTTAGGTACGAATATCAGATAAGGAGGAAAAAAGTGAAAAAATATTAAAGTTTTTGTTCCCTTAATACTTATGCGGAGAATAATGGCACGTACATACTGATTCTGCTGTGTTCTCAAAAAAAATGTTGGATTAATGTTTTTGAAGTTTTTGATCCCCCTGTATAAAAAATAAATTATTAATATGCAATATGTGGATCTGTTTTTCAATAAAGCAATATTTTTTAAATTGAATGGCTTCTCCGAAAGTATTAAAAAATAAGTAGAGTCCTAGAATATCCCAGAATGTCGAGTATTAACTAGAAGGCCATGCTTTCATATTTGAACATAAAATTTAGTTCCAAGCAACTTTTCCCCATTACTTTTTCAAGTAGCGTTAAGATTTAAGGCACTTTACTCTTCACTGTTTTTACCTTTTCCAAATTTTTGAACACCCTGTACATTAAATTGAACAAATTACTATCTTGCTAAGGGCTTCTGGGCAAGCAAAAATTTTTATGAAAAATGATTTTTTTTTGACAATTGAACTTTTGTGTCCATTTCAGGTATAGGCAACCCTAACTGGGGACACCCTATATATATATATACCCCAAAAGTAACGGAAAAAAATCGTTAATTTATTTTGTGTTGCGTTTTCACAAAAATGCTAAAACACGTTGCTTAAAACTTTTTTGCGCTATGTTTCACAAACCTATGACGTCATCGACATTTTTTTTTATATAGCACGACCTAATATTTTAAGCATAAATGGATAGCCCTTTTGAAGGGAAATGCGTCGATATAGGGTTTGGCCTACTTCACTTTAACAGGTGCGAAAAAAGCCAACAATTGGAATGGACATGGTTTAAAATAACAACAAAAATGGATATCATAAACTGATGCGACAACAGCGCCACACCAAAAAATGTGTTTTGGTTGATTGTAGGTACATGTTTTTATGTATATTTGGTAGTTACAGCCGATCACAGCGGCTATGCAGGTATTGTTTTGAAGACGACAGTTAGCGAATGGAATAGTGCCTCATATCATTGTGACAGTTACAAATACCATAACTTTACATTACGATGGTGTTGCGTTTAAGTGAGAAACAAAGAATTGAAATTATGGTTGGATACGGGGATAGAATCCGTAGTTATGATGAAGTTTGTCAATTATTCAATGCCAAGTATCCAGAACAACCAATACCTCCGTCTACAGTGTGCAGATTAGTACGCAAATTTGAAGACGCTGTTAGAGATCTGTCTAGATCCGGAAGGCCAACGAGAATGACGGAAAATGATAGGCAAAATGTTATGTTTAGCTGTCACGAAAATCCACACACTGCCGTTCGTCCTATCGCCGAAAACGCCAACATATCAACCGAAGCACAAAACATCTACAAATTCTCATTTTTGCTGTGGCACTGTTCACGCATCAGTTTGTGATACCTACTTTTATTATTATTTTAAACCATATCCATTCCAATCGTTGGCTTTTTTCGCACCTGTCAAAGTAAAGTAGGCCAAACCCTATATCGACGCATTTCCCTTCAAAAGGGCTATCCATTTATGCTTAAAAAATTAGGTAGTGCTATTTAAAAAAAATGTCGATGACGTCATTGAAACATAGCGCAAAAAAGGTTTAAGCAACATGACAAAACGGTAATTTCTATTTACTAAGTGACGTGTTTTAGCGTTTTTATGAAAACAACACAAAATATTACGAATTATTTGCGTGTATATATATATATAAACCAGTGATGTATTTGGGATTGCAGTCAACAGTGTTAAGGGCTATTACAATAAAAACACTCTGTGTTGTTGCCTTGACTATATGTGTATATATCAAAGGTTGTTGTCAAGCTTTCGGAAATGTTTATTTCCTTTCTCAAGACATAAACGTGAGATTAAATTAGAAAACCACCAAAAAAGAGAAATAACAGAACTATTGTTAAAATTTACACACATGCAATTAATTTTAAAAAAACAGTTATAACTACACACACACAAATGTTTCGTAAAATTTTATTTAAAATAAAATCATTAACATTCTTCATTTATGATTGTAACAAAAAATAGTACTAGCTACAAATAGTATTTGTAACCTAAAAATATATTTTAGAATTGGTGTATGTTCGACTGCAATGCTTATTTTCCTAAAATCTACTTGGAATAATTTAGCTAGGGGGCCTATTAATTTTGATGGCATTGAAATGATTCAAAAAGCATGTAAACTTAACTGGTGGCAATCTTTTTTTCTGATAAACAATTATTTACATATTGGAGAAATAGTAAGTACTTTTCCTTCATCATTTTTGGTGCATTATATTTTTCATTGTTACATTTTCTGCAGTGTCATCCTATTTCGTGGTATTTGTCTGTGGATTTTCAACTGTATATTATGACAACAATCACCATCTATTTAATTCTGAAATTTAAACTCAACGAGTTTAAAATTATCAGCTTCCTAATATTTTTTTCCTGTTTACTATACGGATCAATTATATATATTAAAGGAATGGATATAATTTATAGGATTAATCCTAAGTAAGTACCCTGCTACTACTACGGTTTTAATGTGATTGCCACTGATTATAAAGTGGCTTACAAGCACTAAAATATTGTGAATATCTAATAATAGTCCAGTAACTTTATACATCACAGCATGCGTCAAATCCGGTAGTTCTGATTTTTTGCAGACTTGTTTATGATGTTGGCCTAATGAATAATCCAAGTTTGTGACCTCGAGCGCCGAACGCAACTTTGTCAAAAATCGAAAAAACCGCGAAAAAATCGTTTTTTTTTCAAATTTTGGCGATTATAACCCTAAAGGACTAGTTTTTGAAAAAACTTTCTTAGGACGTTTTTAAAGTAGACTAAATTTGCTACAATATGATACTAGAACTGTCTCTGTAGACCCAATAGTTTCCGAGATTAAGCCTTTCAAAGCTTATCATTTTTTTCGAACTTCGCAATTTTTTGCAATTCTGTCGTTCTGAACGAATTTTGACCCTGATTATACTATCGAAGCCCTGTACTTTTATGATGGGATGTTAAAAAAGAAAATGAGAAGTGTGAACGATGATGTTTAAGCTAAGCTACGCATAATGAAGTAAAAAAGATAAGTACAACAAAAGTTAATAAGTTTATTTGTTAGGAAATTGAGTAATATTCAAAATCAAAAAATTAAATTAATTTAGCCCTCCTGGAAGGTCCCGGTTGAGGTTCGTCCGTATCTGGATCGACGTATTGGGATGGCATATCCCCATCAGGGGATGGTGATGAATCGTCGACGTCTTGTGCCCACAAGTCATCCTCCATTTCGACATCGGACAGATCGTCGCCTTCTGGGATATCTACTATTGCAACATCAGGTATATTGTCACAAGAGGCCCCGCTGCAGTGCCTGCAGACTGATGAGCATTTTAATCCTGCCTTCCTGCAGCTGCACGCGTTCCCACAACCCTTCGTGCAGCCGCAAGAAATCATCCGCAAGAAGTGTTGTGGGGCTCCATCTCTGGTCATCATTTTGGGGTTGAGGCCTTGTGGCGTGGATATCCACCCCCAGGAGAGAGGGTTCAGTGTGACTCTCAACCACGCCTGTACCTGTAAGAAGATTGTACATGAGAATAGAAAATGATGAATGATATGTAACTGATGCAAGGACAAATTTTTACCTGATGGTATGTCCGCAAGGAGTGAAATCGAGCAGAGTCTCGTGTAGGAGGTAACCTGGCTAGATTGAAGCTGGTTTTCGTCGCAGCCCTGGCGAATAGTTGGTACCGCAGCTCGTCAAGGTTATGGGTGTTGGGGTTGCCTCCGTATAGAGCAATTATGACTCGCTCTCCTGCTGCTGCTATCTCGTCAGGTGTAGAGTTGGTGTCGAGAAAAATCGCAGCTTGCTTTTCAACGTCCGGATTTTTTTCGACTGTGGACATCATTTGCATCTTCGCTAAGCCAAAGAAGCAGGATGTCGAGTCACAACCACTAAAGGCATGGATGAAGAGGAAAAGCTCTGGTTTCAAAGAGGATTTTGAAGAAGCGATGCTTGACATCTGATGCTTTGCCTCTTCCACATTTATTGTACAAAATTTCACGTTGGTTTGACATCGCAGTAAGGATGATCAGCAAGTCAATGTCCTCGCCAACGACTACCACTATATCATAGGTAGAGGCAGCAGTTACAGCTATAGTGATGATGAGCCTATCAGCATCTTCCTCTGCTTGGAGTACTTGAATGTTGTGATTTCCCATTTTTGTTGTCAGCAGCTTTATGAAACGAATCTTGTTTTTGTCATTTGACAAGAATTTCTGTTGAGGAACCTGTGTCATGGTTTTCTCATCAAAAATTATCTCTTGCGATGAGTGTAACTTGGCTCTTCGAAGACGCTCAGAGCTCTTTGTGTTTTTCTGTTCAGCATCTACGGGGTAACCATCGAAAACTACTGCCACGTTTGAGCCATAGTGAGCAGTAATGTACTGTATGTATCTGTCAGGTATCGCACCAAATGATGAGTTTCGAGGCCACACAACTTTGTGAAGTAGATGCCCTCCATCCACTACTACAAACTTCGTTAACCCTTGCTTTTCATTTAAGGTTACAGGTTGAAATACTGAATACAAGGTGGATTTTGTGCCCTTTCTCATTCCCTCTTCAGAGAACAATGACATTGGGATTGGTGACAGTTCGTAAGTGAAGAACTCTCGCAATTTTTCATCCGATTGTTTTAAGACACAGAACCTGTGAAACAGTGTTAGAGGATTAACAGTTACCAGTTTATTACCAATAGTAATAGTTCGTACAGCTGAAGAAAGGGACACCACATTGTTTTTACGTTTGAATTTCACTTCCTGGAAGTTCTGGCCAACCATCTTTAGCATCGATTCTCTCCCAATCTCTAGAGCCATGTTGCTGTTGACACTAGATTCTCCAACCAGGCCACTGCTGATGGACATAATGAAATCTGTTGTAAGGAATGGAGGGTGCTGTGCAAACCATCTACAGAGTTTTTCAGTATCTGATTCATCTCTGGTGACACGAGATGGTCGCATGTCAACATGTTGTTCAGTTGTTGCAGTGGTAACCTCGCAGTATGTTTCCACTTCATGGCAGATATTATGTAGATACACCATGCCTAATGTCCATCGAGAAAGTACACTGTTAGTCATACCACGTCCTCGGGTGAGCCCCCCATAGCTTTTCATAGATTTCATCAGTACTTGCTCAATGGTCATATCTGACCATATACCCGACCAAAATTTGTTAGTGCGCCGGATGGTGAAGTATCCCTTTTTTGTGAATTTATCGTACTCAAGTGGGTCCATTTTCCCTTCCAATTCCAGCATATCTTGCAGATATAATTGTGCGCACTTCGCATAAAAGAAGTGGCCTGCTGCGTGAAAGAATGGGAGCATTTTCTGGATGGTGTCCAAATGCAAATTCCAATCGCCTGTCCGTTCTGCTTGGATAAATTGCTTCATCAGTGTCACCATTCGAAAATAAAGAACCCACAGCTTTGCGGTTGGTCCATTGCTTTCAAGCTTGCACAAAGCATCCGTGAATTTCGTCATTAGTGCTTGAAACTGCTTATTTTCGTTAGCTGTTAGAATTGCAGATCTGTTAGAGTTTGAATCAGTAATGCTTTTTTCCTCTTCAGTCAACTGAATTGTTTTCACAATTTCATTTGCTAAGGAAAGAGACACCAAATTGTGGGCTCTCACTGCTCTAGAATAAGCATGGCCAGCCAACATCTTATCAATGGTGTTTTCAGCATAAATTGTCGAGAGCAGTTCCTTTATACCACTTCGACTCATAATCATACCTATTGATCCCAAGAAAGACATTAGTAGATGAAAACCCCCTAGCCTCACAACGACGTTGCTCAAATCAGTGCCCTGATAGTTTGCGACTATCTCTTTGGCTTTAATGTATAGGGGTTGGTCAAAAGTTACAACGCAGGTTTTTTGTCCATGGGCGAAGAGATGTAAGAACTGTGTCGTAATTGGACGGGAGATGGTTGATGAATGACAGACATATAATTTTGGATGTTTCAAAGTGTTTCTCTGCTGTTGCTTCCTCCATGAACCCATTCCATCCCGGGATGTTCAACTTTTTTTTAACTTTCCCATATAACCATAAGATATCTGAAGAGAGTGGTACAATTTCTTCAGGTAGCGAATGAATATTGTCTAAGTTAACAATATTAATTGCCGACAAACCCTGATTGGATGGCACTTTTTGGAAGGTTTCCAGCTGAATAGGAGGATTTCTCTGTACAAGTTCAGAAGCAGTGCACTTCGTCAAACGGTCTATTTTATTCTCGGGACATGAGGAATTATGGGGAGTCACAATCATTATACCTCCCATTGCGTGAAAAGCACCCGTTCCATCTAAAGTGTTGACATTAAAGTCGGCGTTATCAAAAGAAAATTGCACAAACGACATTGAAGGGTCCTTCAACATGAGTTGGTCTGGTCGCATGATGGCCGAGGTTTCCAAAAGCATAGTATCCTTGTAACTAGCTGAGAATCCAAGCGTTGACAATAACTCAACCAGATGTTTTGACCCGAACTTGTGATACAAGAATACACCAATCCCATGCAGTAAACAAGAGATGAACGAGCGAGGCCTGACTGCCGATATTATTGAATGTGCAAGAGCAACGCACTTCTTTCTATAGGAATCCAAGAAGCTTCGTTTGTCTTTTAAAATTACTGCTTCGAGCAACAGTTTCAAAGAATCAGGGATAACTGAATTTACATTCTGGAAGAAGTCGTCGGATGGTGTGAATTGTGTTGTGTCGTACACTTGCGACCGTATATCCTCTCGTATGACTTCAGCAGCTGCTTTCACCACGCGTAGTCTTTCTGCTTGAGGATCTGAACTTCTACTGTCATACCATGTACTGGTGAGAATTTTGTGACCTGTGTTTTTAAAACAAACAGTCGTGTGTTTGAAGGGTCTCTCAACGATCACAATGTCCTCCCCATACTTTGCAAACAAGCGATTTTTGACTGTTCGTAGTTGAGGTCGTTCTCCTTCTATCTGGTCCATGAGTTCATCTAGAGAGAACTGACACTCCTCACTGTTCTCTTCCAGAAATGAATAAATCTTTTCCATGGCCTCATCAACTGTGGGATGCTGACGATTTCCCCTGGACTTTCCTGTTGGTGGTGCCTGGTAGAGCTTTGTTTGGCAAAACCGATGATATCTGGCATCAAGGGCTACCAAATCTGTGTTCTCAGATATACGCTCTTTTATTTTAAGAGCCCATTCATCACCACGTTTCTCAGCTGCTCTCAAGATTGTTGCACTGAGAGACAATTCCGCAGTAATGATATTGTCCCGTTTTTCTGGCTTCTTCTTCCTTTCTGCCACAAGGAACTGTTCAGTTATTTTGTCTCCACATAGACAACAACAGTGTTCTCTGAAATTGAAATGCTCTGAGACTGATCTCGTGGCCCTTGATGGCGTAATATTTGATTTTCCACTGCTAACAGCTGCTTTGATCAACTTCGGATTGTTGTATTTTATCTGACAAGCACTGTGCACATATATCTCATTTACACCCATCAATAAACGCTGATTTTCTATGTTCTTATGGGAAATACTCGACGCAAGAAGGGTTTTTACACCTCTTTCCTTCACTAAGCGCACTTGACCTTCACTTGAAGTCTCCTTACATATAAAACACAAACCCACGCTGGGACTGGGATCAGACATTCTGTAGATTTTGAGTTCAAACCACACTCAGGTTATGGGCAGCAGGCCAGTCAACGACTAAAATGAAAAAAATAAATAAAAATAGGGAAGGTTAAAAACGGGCTACAGGTGGGTCGCATTCGTGACTTCACACGAGCAATACTAGCACAGTCCGTCGGAGGTAATTGGAACTTCATCCCGCTAGAGTTGTTCGAGTGACGTCTAAAATATTGCAAAAAATTGCGAAGTTCGAAAAAAATGATAAGCTTTGAAAGGCTTAATCTCGGAAACTATTGGGTCTACAGAGACAGTTCTAGTATCATATTGTAGCAAATTTAGTCTACTTTAAAAACGTCATAAGAAAGTTTTTTCAAAAACTAGTCCTTTAGGGTTATAATCGCCAAAATTTGAAAAAAAAAACGATTTTTTCGCGGTTTTTTCGATTTTTGACAAAGTTGCGTTCGGCGCTCGAGGTCACAAACTTGGATTATTCATTAGGCCAACATCATAAACAAGTCTGCAAAAAATCAGAACTACCGGATTTGACGCTTACTACCCCATACTTTCAGGCGACAAAGTTACTGGATTATAATTTATTCATTTACAGGGTGAGAAACATCCGCTAGTATGTTGTAAAACATTTAAAGTTAATTGGGGTGTTTCATATGAATATTTCTGCAAAAATGGTCCATTTTCGAGACGCAGGTTGTTAAAATTACAAAATTTATTATCTTTTCCGAACTGACAGAGCTATTCAAATGAATTTTAGTAAACATTGTATACATGGTTAATTAATTGTACGCCCCGTGGCAGGTAAAAAAACACATTTTCTAATAAAACTTTTAATCCGAAGTAAAAAGAGTGTCTTGAAATTTTTTCATATGTGTCAGTTTCATGGCAAATTCGATATTTTTATTTCTTATTAAATTTACAGGATTTACTACTCCGCTGCATTTATATATTGACTAGGTATTTTCAATTAATTTAAGCTATTTTAAAACAGAAAATAAACAATGAAATTGTTCAAAGGGCCTGCCATTTTCATTTAAACATTTTTCACGGCGCGAATTAATGCATGTACCTTTTTCATCCAAATAGTAAGAAGTTCCCATTAATTAACTGAACAAATAACAGAAGCTGCAGGATAAACAAAAAGCAGTATGTATCTCATTGAAATTAATTTGTGCATGTTTAAATGAAAATAAAGAACAGCCTCCTTTTTTGTTTTCTGTTTTAAAATGATTTAAATTAAATGAAAATGCCTAGTCAAATATTAATAAATATAATGGGGTAGTAAATCCGATAAGTTTAGTGAGAAATAAAAAATCGAATTTGCCCACAAACTGTGACAGATATAAAAAATTACAAATGACTCTCTTTCAGTTTAAAAGCTTTATCGAAAAATGTGAATTATTTTTATCTGGTACAAAGCCGTACTTTTTTTATTGAACTGAAGTTTCGTCACTAGCTGCTTAGCTCACGTACAATGTATACCAAATTTATTTGAATATCTCCCTCAATTCGGAAAGCATTTCTGAAGAAAGGTTCATAAAAAATATTTATTTTTAAAAGTTCTATCACATTCCCTAGGGTCCTACGTTCCGTCTGACTCACCCTGTATACCCCCTATGTAATGAAATTTAAATTTGTTTTAACCAACAGTGTCACAAGGATGTTTTTATTTATACGATCAGAATCATGTAGGGTATTATACCTTTCAACATATTCCAACTGGACTACAAGCTTAGTAGGCATGTCACTAGGAATTGCATATATGAAATCCAAGAATAACAGTGTGAAAGTAAGTCTTATTATATATTTCTCTATTAAATAATGTAGTATCCCAGATTAACGTATCTACTGGTTTATGTTTTTATGCTGACACTTTCAAGTATAGTTGGTTGGTAAAAAGCATTGGAATACGCAAGAAGGGGGTATAGTTCGAAGATCTTAGTGTAGATCTTGAACTGTTCACTATGCGTGGATGAAGTGTATATTGTTCTGTCTTAATTTTATTGAGTGAGATATTAGAGTTTATGTCGCTTTAATTTTATCACAAATTATTGATCAAATTAGACTTATTTCTATTCTTCGTTCGTTGCTTGGTTTAGCTACTAGAGACGTCTTTGGCAAAATTTATTTTTCTCCAACCACTATTCCTTATTTAAATGAAATTTAATTTGAGTGCATAGTTTTCGGAATAATTTAAATTACAGAAAGAGGGAAAATATTGTTTTGTGGGTGACCTTATAAGTTCTGATAGGTGTCACATAAAAATAAAAGTGGGAAAGATGGACACTATATCAAAAACGCTTTTGCTTTTTTATTAACGGAACGCAAGACTAATGGATTCCAACTTACATAAATCCAGAGGATATTCTAGTAGGTGATACCTACGTTGTTTAAAAATGTGTTAATTAAAGAAGTTTTAGAGGAACTTCATCAAGGGCTCGCTGCAAAAGATAAGAATGAACGTTTAGTAGATTTGGAAAAAGTATGCACAAGATAGACCTTCTTCTCGTTTAGAGAACAGTATATGAAAAAAATGAAAGAACACTCCTACATGGAAGCTTTCGAGAAGAAAAGCTCTGGAGTCAGCAATTTTAATACCGAAATTTTGCTTGAGATATGTTATACAGGTTGTTTTGATGAGATGAGATTTGATCTACAGAAGTAAATGCCCCAACGATAATGCAACTACGCGGCCAGCTATGATCTTTTTTAGTGTATTCGTAAAAACATTATAACATTTTTTTTTTTGAAAAATGTAATAACGTACCAGATTAATGAAATATATGTGCACACAGTTCTATCATGCAATTTAGGAAAACGATACCCTTCCATTTCTATATGTCTTTGTCAAGAATAAACTGAATGGTAACCAAATTATTTATAGAAACTCGACCAACACGGATAGGTACTCGCACACGGAGTCTCACCATTTTAAGGAGACATGATATTTATACCTACCATCTATAACACCTCAACGAGAATAGGGTCAGTCTTTCCCAAATTGAGCTGCACGAACGATGTACGTACTTCAAAGTCTCAGTATATACAGAAGCCAGCCAAAACTGATGACGCCAAAATGATGCAGATAATACAGAATGCTAGGTGCGGATTGTTTGCGTACGACTAATGCTCGGAGCTCAACAGGAACTGTGTCCTGGCTCTTGGAACGGTGAGTGTTCGGATCTCACCAGGAACTGTGTCGTGGCTGATTAACTGCATTTACCGCAGGTGCGTGTTCAATCGCCGGCAGGGTGAATCCCGGTAGAACGGCTGCGGTGTGGATGGGTCCAGGGACGATTTGGCTCGCGACGTTTGAATTTTTCCCTTGGTCTGGTCGCTCGGCCGTGGTAGATTATCTGAAACAGAATGTATTAGCCCTGACCCGGAGGTCTTGTGGGAGATGGCTATGGCAGCGATCCATCTTCCTTGGAAATTTCGAAAGGGTGTCGAAAAATTTGTTTCCTCCGTCCTTCGTCGGCGGTCCTAGGAAGGCTGCGGCGCAGAATGTGGTTATCGTCCGATAGCACGGGGGTGGCTATGCCGGCTCGGTGTCGTCTTAGCGGCTCAACGTTAGGAGTTTCGAAAGGTCGGTGAAATTTTTCGAAAGATCGTTGATTTTCCTAATGTTGTCTGGTGCCATTTTGCTGGTGAAGTGGCCGTCTAGGTGCCGTCATACGTTGTATTGAACGACTTGTAGATGGTAGAAGACCGTTCGTCGAGTTTGGGGAATTTCGAATATGTTTTCGAAACATCCGTGATTTTCGTCAGGCATTGTTTTCCTACTTGGGGGCTGCTCGGGCGTGTTGTAATGCATTTGTATGATATATGTATGAGGAATACAAGTTTTGAGCGTTTCGTTGTTGGATTCGAAATTGTAACATGTACCTAATGTTTATTTGTATATCTACTTTCACAGATATCATATAATAATTAATATACTTACCTCACAAATGTAACAAGGCTTATGAAATAGTTCCGCCCATGGTGCTCCGCAGAAGATTCCGGTATACGAGTACTTTCTCGCTTGCACCATCACAAATTTTTTTAAATGTTGGCCCGTCATAATACATTTGACAGGCTGTACTATGAAAAAAAATTATTTAAGATTTCATAAAACGTTAACTCAAAAATAGCCTTCTTTCCAATAAAATGGAAGAGATTTTTTGTTTTTGAAAGAATAGGCATGATGACAGATTTTGAAAAACTGTTCTATGATGTTCGGAAGTATTTAATATTTCCAAAAAATATCTTATTTCTGTAGAAAGTCTAAACTCACGTAAAAACGGTCGCCGGTGTCATGGCGTCTACGTAACGTCATATCTACAGGGTGATTCACAACTTATCCAAAAAAATTTGGAAATAGATGCAGCATGAGAAATGGAATCAATATCGTAAAAAAAAATTTTGTAATATCCTTACAGTTTCCGAGAAAAAAAAATATTTAAGTTATAGTACATTCAACCACTACATAGCTGGACAACTGTAGTCTCTAGCGTCATTCGACACGTGGCCTCAGCGACTCCGAATACTGAATTCGGGTTTTGCAATCGTCGTTGCGATATTTACCTGTTATCTGTGGTGTTTACAATAGGTTTTTAGTAGTTAGTGTCAAAAATGGGTAGTTAGTGTCAAAAATGGTTTGCGTGTACTCGGAGTTGATGGATATCGTTTTAATTTATGGTGAAGCATTTGTGTTATGGTGAAACAAGACAACATTTGTGTTAGTTCGTAGAAACTGAGTACAACGGACCCAAATGTGTTTACACATTGGTGGATAAAATTTTGAACAATTGTTGTAACATCGGGTATGTCAAATGATTTTATTATTTAAAAACAAATTAATTTTATTAATTAATAAAAGCAAAAGCAGTTGAATTTGCCGATATAAAATAGGTGCGATAAAATTCTATTTACATATTTCTTTCCTTGCGAAAGTTTTTGTCCGTTTTTATCACACCGCCATGCCGGCCGCATTGTGCGAGGTCAGGTTTTACAGTGGATCAGTTTTCAATGCCGTGCAGAAGTGTATTTTTAAATCATTTTCAAACTGCCCTTTTTGATTTTTTCTTTACAAAATTGTATTTGTAAGGGTCCCCTGTACATCCAGAATTTTTTTTTTTTGGATAAGTTCTGAATCACCCTGTATGTTTGTCAACAGTAAACATAAGGTACTAATATTTTGTGTTGCAAGATTCATTAGTTAAATAAAAATACAAAGTTACCATAATAGTATATGCATTTTATTTACCCTCAAATTGTACTTTTTTTATAACAATGGATACACATTATATTTCCATGAAGAGAAAACCTTATACATAGTTGTCATCAAATGTAACATTAATTATTTCTACTTTTTTATTTGTACTGTAGACGAAATCCGCTACATCGAAATAGCCCTTTTGAAACCCTGTTAAATACATTTGTAGCTGCCATCTGCACATAAAACTTCTGGGTCGGTTTTCTTTTTTCCACATAATTTTTAAAAGTCTTCATATTCATGGTCCATTTAATTTCAATAATACTGTCTTCACAGATTCCATCAGGCGATTCTGCTATCGTGGGATAGTTTTTGCAAAGTATTATACCACATTTTTTTAATTTTTTCCCCAAATGGTACTTACAGTTTCTCTCACTTCATCCTTCAACATTCTATCGCGTTTCATGGTCTGAGATTTTTCTTCCCACTATTAACGTGATCAGAGTTGCATCATTGGTTTTGCACCGACTAAATTCAAACGCTCGTGAGGCCGCACTATGTATCATTTTTTTTTGTTTGTACAAAAATCAAATATCTTGACTCAGAGAGTAGATAAAAATATGAGCCTGGTTGCAAATGAAAGCTGAATGGATGTAGAATATGGAAAAAATATGACTGAGACGATTTTTTTTCTGTATGACCTTCGAATGACTAGGCAAAGTCTATGCAACCCAAAAATTTTATGGATTTTTCTAATTATATCGGTCCTAATTCTCTTTAAATTTATTCCAATGCACACGATTTTGCACAATTTAGCACGGCAATTCCAAGTCTGGCGTCAAAAATTTTCTATCATTTTTCTAACTCTAGCAAAGTCTCTCCAAAGTCGGTATTATTTTCAAACTGCTTTTTGACACTGTTAAGCAAGAAAATTATTCACAAATTAAAGATTAATTATCAACCTGGGTTTCTGTTTTTTATTTTACAAATAAATGTCAAATAAACACACTGTAGAAGGTAGGCAGTGCCTTATAGATATTTTTTTTTTATTAACGATGAAAAAAATTCAATCATTCAATTCAATTCAATCATTCAATCGTTCAATTCATGTTGATTTATCAAAATATTTTAAATAATTTGTTTTCCTGAAACGTCTAGTTGACAACTATAAACCAAAGTCAAAAGTTTTGTCAAATAAATATCTTGAAACTGAATTTAGATTTGAAAATTTTAAAGTCTCTAGATATTAGTTTTACCTTTTTAGGTTACCTTAATATTTGGTGTTGTCGTGCATGTCGACATGATGAAATGCACCAATTAACTTAGAATGATTAAATGATTTAAAATCAAAGTTTTTGATTAAAATACCGGATAATAAAACGAAAAAACCTAGTTCATTTGTGATAAACGAAACTTTTATGTCACAGTATAGAAGAAGTTGCCGCTTTTTCTTTAAATATTCAAATGGGAAAGGTTGCAGACAAGTAGTAGGAATATATCATTTTGGTAAAATGCCTCAAATTGTCGCAAAATTTTTAAATTTGCCAAATGCAGATTACAAATATAGACATAGCAGATAAAATATTTGGAGGGGAGAGAGACAAAGAGAAATTTGCTAGTAGTAATAATATTGTTGAAGAAGAAATAATTAACGGCAATAATGACGCCGACTTTTCGAGTAAAGTTCAGCCAATGTTTAATATTTGTGCAAACTTAACTTTAACATAAAGGTTTAATATGTGGAATAATTCAAAGAATGTTCGTTAAATATACAGGGTGATTCAGTTATTAATTTTAAGAGCAGATAGAGAAAAATCAGTATAATACGATGGCGTGGTTAAAAAAAATTTAAATGCATATTTAAGCTGAAAAAAAATATTTTCAAATCATTATTTAACCCCCTTTTCATGCTCTTACTGACCGGCTGATGTCAGCCTGTTATTCACAGTTTACTCACGGCTACGATGTAAACAAGACGCCCTAGATGCAACTTTGCCATATTTATATATTTTCGCTCATATAAAGACAATAAATAAACGGTTTGCTCACGTCAGCCAATAATAATTTAAAATGCTATAAATTATTTTTTATAATTTTGCAATCAACATATTAAATTGTTATTGTTGCCCAGCAAGAACCTCGAGGAGGTCTGAGCATGCTTTGCCAAAAATCAGTTTTTATTATCATCAAAGTGATAATTTTTTAATTTGCTATAAGCCTTCTACTAAAAATTGAAATTAACGCGGCCCATTCAGATGTTCAGAAGATGTTCAGGTAGAAAATGCGGCTCAATTAAACGATCGCCATATACTCCTGCCCATACATTGACACCGAATCTCCTCTGAAAGCTAAACCGACGAGTAGTGTGCGGGTTTTCATCAGACCAAATGTGACTATTATGGCTGCAAAGAAATTAACTCTGTTTCACTTTAAATACAATTTAATATTGAAGTTACAAAACTCCAAGAGTTCAAATAATTTAAATTTCATTTCGTAACCATTTTAATCTCATCACAGAAATAATGACATAAAAAACCAACACTCACTAGATAAATTATAAAGAGAGGGTGAAATGTATGTAGTATTTAAATATTGACTGTAAGTAATAGAAGATAAAAAACAATCGGACGGAGACAAATAAACAACTCGGTACGTGTTTCCGGCCTAGGCTAACCTGTGTCAAGGTCACCAACCTTCTAATTTACACGTGCACTATAGTCTAGCAGCCAGACCGGGTTTCGTTGCCAATCAGAGTGCCACGGATGCAAACAACTATTTCTAAAGAATTTTGACCTCCTGAATCCAAAAAACTTGGTCGTAAAGCCTGGTCAGTTTAATTGTTATCAACAAATTAAATGTTTAAATGGCTGTAAAAAGTTTATGTTTATAGCTAGTACACGGAACCCTATCTGGCTCTTAGACTAACACGAACCGTAGAAGGATCGTATTCCATGCAAAGTAGAGCAAAAGGTTGTCTGTCTTTCATCAAAGGAAAATCGTGTCATCAAATTGAATGCAATGAATAGGGATGCTTGTTTTCGAATGTACGGTTATTACAATTTATGATTTTTAATATTATTAACGTTTTCACGTTTTATAATTTATTATGTTAAATAATACAGTTTTAGTATTTCAATTTATTATTCAATATGCAGTTCCGTATAACCAAAGTTTACATAATAAATATAAACTATAGTGTAGATCTAAACTTTGATGTAACCAAGGTAGGTACTTATTGTTTTTGAGAAAGCAATACTTATGTTTTTTACCTGTTTAAAATGCCAGCACGAGTAAAACAGCATTCATCCCACCAGAGCACTTTGTTAATAAAGTTAGGTTCTGCTACATTTCGATTTAGGAACCAATTTCAAAATTCAAGACAATTGGGGAAATCAGCTGCTTCTAAAGCTTGAACATTTTGAAAATGTGTGATGTTAACTCCTTTGCGGGAAAAATGCGGGAGATGTGAAGGGTGGTAGATTTGAATAAACGCTTTAAATTGTTAATGGTTTTGTAACTGTGTGTAGTGTATTTTGTATATTTGAGTATTTAGTGTGCCGACTTTTTTATTTGATAAAATACGGTGTGCCTACAAACCTCTGCTTTATTTATTTTCATTTAACGAAAGTTGACTTCGAGAAGTCAGGCTTATTAAAACATTTTGCACTAAGTTAATACAATTATTAAAATTATTTATAATAAAATGCAACATGATCCTTTATTTACTTGCATTTTATTGGTTTCGTACATATGTATCCATATACTAAAGCGGATTAAGTAAATGTGAACTACAGATTATGATGTGAACTTGGCAACGCTGTTCGCTTCAGCTGACGATTTGTTCGTGACATTACGTTACAAAATGTTCCGAGCATCCGGTCATCTGGCAGTACCGCCCTCTTAACGGGAGTTATGGGTTGATTTCCTTCATTATTAAAAGTCGAGCAAAATTTTTTTTCCGATTTTCTGTCTTTATTAAGCCTTCCGAATACGTGGTTAAAATTAATGACATTATGACTGAATCACCCTGTATATTTAATTTAAGAAAAAATAATTTTAATTTATGTTAGTTCCTTATTATAATGTACTAAGTATAGAAACATTGTTAATGTCTGTTTTTTTTTTAGAATCAGAAGGTTATATCTATTTTGTGGTTTTTAATATTTTTTGGCCTGCCTTCTGCAGTGATATTTTTTGCAAGACATGAATTCAGAGGGATTCGAGCAGCAATATTGGGTGCTTTGGTTAAACCCCTGTTTTCTTTAGGCATTGGAATAGGCATTTTAGGAATGTCACACAATATGGGAGGTAATATGTTTTATGTGCATTTATGAAATTATCGACTATCTCAACAACAAATTTGATTAATTTAGTTAATAATACAAAGAACATAAAAAAGTTCTGACGGTTCGAAATTAACAAGATCCAGAAACTGACACAAACACCCTTAATACTTCAATAAAGTTGTGCTCTGCTTATAGGGGCCGCAAAAAAATTTCAAATAGGATGATTTTTTCAGGGTTGCTTGGGGACTGCCTCCTGAGTATCCAATCAAAATATCACACTCGAACTCCTGGTACGAATTGCGCTAAAAAATTTTTTAAAGCAACATGACCTTCATAAAAGTTGTAGAGGATTAAATTTTGAACAATTTTTTCCTTATGCCCAATTTTTGTCACATTATGCGCAGTAAGTCGTTAAGTATTAGACATACAAAAAAATTTTATATAGAAAAGTTGTTTAGAATTTTATCTTCTATAACTTTTATTGTCATTTTGCTCTAAAAAAAAATGTTTAGGAAACCACCCCCATAGCGCAATTCGTACCAGGAATTCGAGTGTGATTTTTTGGTTGGATACTCAGGAGGCAGTCCCCAAACAACCCTGAAAAAATCATCCTGTTTGAATTTTTTTTAGAAAATGACATCTTTACTGGATATTTTTAATGTTCCATGGTTAGTGTCAAAACAGGCGATGAAAAAAAATTTTTTTTAATATTTTGTATAAACGAACAATGTACAATTGTAATAGAAACCACATCGTCTCACGTCTGACATAACCGAAAATATTTTTTATGCATATTTCGCCATTTTAGTTTGTAGTAGATATACAGGGTGTTAAAAAAAGAGTGTAAAATATTTCAGGAGGTAATAGTTTGAACCAAAATAAGCAGAAAAGTCTTAATAAACATGGGTCCGCAAAGTAACGGTTGCGGAGATATGGACCACTATTCGTTTTTCAAACATTTTATTTTATTAGGAATAAACCGACAAAGGAAGCTTTTAACAAACAAAAAACAAAGTTACAGAAGATGTTGCCCTCCGTCCATTTCCAAGCAGGCACGACATCTTCGTCTCAACGATATCCGAACTCTTTCGAAAACACCCTCCTTGGTTTGGATTTCTTGACACTTTCGATTAATCCGTAGCTGCAGCTCTTTCAGGGTATTTACAGGAGTACCATACACTAATGTCTTCAAATATCCCCAAACAAAGAAATCTAGAGGGTTCAGATCAGGCGATCTTGGAGGCCATAAAACAGGTCCGGCCCTTCCTACCCATCTATGTGGAAAAGTTTGGTGTAAATGCTCTCTAAAGGCCATGGAAAAATGAGCTGGAGCACCATCATGCTGGAACCACATTTGTTGCCTCTGATTCAAAGGAATATCTTCCAAAAACTCATACAGTGTGTTCTGCAGAAAGTTGAGGTAAGCAGCGCCTGTTAATCGGTTTGGTAAAACAACAGGACCTAGAAACCTGTTACCTACAATACCCATCCGAATGTTTAATGAAAAACGTGCCTGATGTCCAGATTCTATTAGAGCATGAGGATTTTCGTCGGCCCAAATATGCGTATTGTGAAAATTGAACACTCCATTTCTTGTGAACCCGGCCTCATCAGTAAATAGAATGTTTGCAAGAAAACGAGGGTCTTCAGCATCATGACGTAGAAACCAGCGGCAAAAAACCAAACGTGCTTAATGATCATTTATTGGATTTAAGGCCTATACTCGTTGCACATGGTTTGGATAAAGCAGTTGCTCGTGAAGGATTCTCCAAACAAGAGGACCACTAATTCCTACCTCGGCTGATATTCTCCGCACACTCATACCTGGATTCTGCTCTACCAGTGCTAGAATTTCTTCTTCTGCTCTAGGAGTGGATACCGACCTTGGTCTTCCGGATAAATGGCACTGTTTGCTCAAGGAACCTGTCACGCAATATTTGGTGAATTCTTCCAATCATGCGTTGTGAAGGAATCTGGCGATTTGGATAAGCCGTCAACATAAAGACGTCGCGCTTCGGTGGCGTTCCCATTAGCACGACCATAAATGAAATGCATGTCTGTTAATTCTGCGTTAGAGTAACCAGCCATAGCGAAGAAAAACTTGTGCACTGAGAACAACTGTCAAATCATCAACCAACTATTATAAGAAAATACACAACGTTTTTGCAGAATACAAAAAGGAACTAAAACACATAAAACATTCAATGTCTCCGCAACCGTTACTTTGCGGACCCATGTTTATTGAGACTTTTCTGCTTATTTTGGTTCATACTATTACCTCCTTAAATATTTTACACTCTTTTTTTAACACCCTGTATTATTTCTGTGATCAATATTTCAAGAATATTTAATTCACCAAAACGATAAACAATTATTTTAGATTTTTTTCCTATTTGCCTCCACTTTTTCCAAGATTTTTGCTGGGTTCCGACATTTGAAATTATTCAGTTAATTGAAAAAATATTTATTCCGTCTTTTTGTTTTAGGTATTATCAAGCATATATGTGAAAATAAATATGCTGTCCTGATGAGTAATTTCTCATTCTGCACTTACGTTTTTCAGATTTATGTTATATTCTCTAAAGGCATTAAAAGTTATTCGTTGATGCAGTTTACACTTATTAATACGGTAATAAAACTTACTTTCAAACTTTCGATTGTTTGCTGTAAGAATTTTGTATTTTCATTTTCCAGATAAAATACAATTTGTTTTTTGATGCACCACTGGCTATAATAGTTGGAATTATTAGCAAGTTGGTGTTTGAACAACCAGGAATTAATTTACAAAAATTATTCCTGCCACAAATAGCAAGTAAGAAAGAACAACTGAAAAGGGAGTAGTGAAATGATTTTTTTTTGTTACAAATTAATTAATCCTGACTTCTGTTCATTTTTGTTACGTGAATTAAATAATAGAAGAAATATTGTATTTTATTTCCAATCCATCCGAAAAGTATCGTATCATAAAAAAGCAAATCCTTAGTCTTTAACTAGAGAGTAGAGATTGGAGATTCGAGAGTTCTATTCCAACAATGCTTGTGCAAACTTTCGAAACAGAGGAAGTTTATGACAAAAATCTCCCCAATACCTTAAAACTGTCATATGGCATTTGTGAGGTGTAAGTTGGAATAGGTATGTATCTTTTATAAGAGCACTCATTTTCCAAAATCATACACCATACAATGATCTTTAGAGGTACAAGGTCTGTCAAATTAAGATAAAATTATGGAATTTGATGATGAGTACTATGCCAAAGACAAATAAAAATGTGAAATGGTTGTACGTTTAACAGTACATAGATCCCGTAATTAGCCTGCAAAGCGTGATCGATAAAATTCTATTATGAAAAATAAGAAGAAAAAGTTGTAAAACAAACAAAATATGCTTCCTAAAGAAAGGTAAGACTTCCCCTGACAGCTGCATCTCTAAGAAATATTTTTATCTCCTTATTATGAAGGAAGGAATAAACAAACATTCAAAAATTCAATTTGGAAATAGGTCGAACCTTTTCATGGATAATTTTTTCAAGTTTTATCACAAAATTTAGGTTTCTTTAAGAAGAATACCCTTGAAAATCACCTGAATGTACAGTTTTCGATTAAAATCAAAAGTTCTACGAAAGGTAGCTACACTGTAAAAAAATCGGTATGAGTGAAAGCAATAAAGGTACGGAGTGAATCCATTGAGTGGATTTATTGAGTACTTTGTTACTCAATATTGAGCAATAATTTATTCATTTGTTATAATATTTGAATACTGAGTACTTTCACTCAGATCTAGATTACCCGTTAAATAAATTCTGCAAATAAACTCGTATTTGGTGCACTTGTAGTTAAATCCGAGTAAATGTCCTCATTATTGAGTGACTCCACCACATTCTATGGTTGTCGTAAGCTCTCTTTGTCTGTTCCCATCGTCCCCATTAGGTCATCTAATAAACGAATAGTTAAATCGTTACCTACACTTACTTACGTATCTGTAACGTACAATATAGGTTATGGCAATCTATTCGTCCGATCAGTTAACCAATTCCTTTAATCAAGACCTAAAATACTTCTCTAAAACATATCTGTGTAGAAACCACTGAAGTCAACTCTTAAGTGGTTTGAGTAAAATTCTTACTTGTGATGCAATAGTTTCACTCTTACAATTTTAGTTGTACTCATACTAACAGAATGAAAATTTCACTCAATCGAGTGTGGAGAGAAATTGATACATTTGACTAAAATTGAGTGAATTTGAGTCAATTTTTTACAGTGTATGTACAGGCTGGTCCATTTTCGATGGGATTTCAGGGTATCTCAGAAACTACTAAAGATATGATCAATCTGACACGACGTTCTCGAGCTCGATTTTCATGGCAAACTCGACTGTCAAACCAGATATTTGCTATCTTCATTTGTTTCTGAGTTACAGAGCGTTTCTCGTTATTGTGACACTTTTGAACATGTCTGTATCTCAACTGTTAAATAAGTTAGAGTTAAAGTGAAAACTGCTCAAGACTAATTCTTTGGCGTAGAATTGAATGCCGGTATTATATTTTTAGTAAGTCTTAAGATTCCGGAGTTATGTCTGAAAGTTATAATTTTTTAAATGGAAATCGTAGCTCACCATGGCCTAAAAAAAATAGAGATTTTTTTCCGCTTTTCAGCAATATATCACATGCTATAGTTATTTTTCCAAACACATTTTTTTTTACATTTTAATATGGCTGGCTATGAAAATACCTACAAAACTATAATTCTTACATTTACAAAACTCATATCTGTTGTAAAAATATGACGTTTATTTAAAATATATATTACAGATAAGAAAAGACAGAGTTTTCAAATTTTTATTCAACTTCAAATGAAGTTACAATATTAAACGTAAATTAAACAATAGTAAGTACCTACATCAATAAAAACTTTCAAAAATGATAGCTAAATGTTCAAATTGCCGTCCCTCAACTGTCACACATTTCACGCATCTTCTGGCAACGCTTCGGGTAGCATTCATTAAATGTATAGGTATTTGAAATATTATTAAAAGGAATTTTAAATATAATGTCTTTTAGAAAACCTCAAAGGAAAAAGTCCAACGGACTCAAATCAGGTAACCTAGCTGGCCATCTGATCGGTCCGTTTGTTCCTATCCACCTATCTCCTAAAATTTCGTTAGTATTATATTATCACACGAGTATATGTTGTGCATTTAAAATAAATGTCATATTTTTACAACAGATATGACTTTTGTAAAAGTAAGAATTATAGTTTTATCTGTATTTTCATAGCCGGTCATATTAAAAAGGAAAAAAATATATAATTTATATATAAAACACCCCGTATCTCCCGTGTTTGTAAAAATAACTATAGCATGTGATATATTGCTGAAAAGCGGAAAAAAATCTCTATTTTTTTAGGCCATGGTCAGCTACGATTTCCATTTAAAAAAATATAACTTTGGGTCATAACTCCGAAATCTTAAGATCTACTAAAAATCTAATACCGGCATTCAATTCTACGCCAAAGAATTAGTCTTGAGCAGTTTTTACTTTAACTCTAACTTATTTAACAGCTGAGATACAGACATGTTAAAAAGTGTCACAATAACGAGAAACGCCCTGTAACTCAGAAACAAATGAAGATAGCAAATTTCTGATCTGACAGTCGAGTTTGCCATGAAAATCGAGCTCGAGAACGTGGTGTCAGATTTATCATATCTTTAGTAGTTTCTGAAATACCCTGAATTTCCATCGAAAATGGACCAGCCTGTACAAGCCCTTATTGTACGCTATTACCTACAACTAGTGATGGGAGATCTCGAGTGAAAAATCGAGTGGTACTCGATTATTGAGATCACTCGAGATATCTCAAGATGTTTACTCCCACCACTCGAGTGATTATTACCCTGCGGATGCGCCCCAAAGTGTTAGTGCAAACTGCAAGTAGTCACTGATTGCGTGACCTTTTTTTTTAAAATAAAACGAGAAAGTGGTGAGGTTTTGAAGTGCGTGAGCTTTTTTTTTAGCTACGCTTATAACTAATATATGACTAATATGGTAATATTTGTGCGCCGCTGGGATGAAAACGACCAATATTTCGTATCTCGAGTGATTACTCGATTATTAGAAGTACTCGATTACTGATAGGTAACTCGATTATCAAAATGGTCGATTATGCTCATCACTAATTACAACTTATTTATTATTAGAATCTGCATAAATTTCAAAAATGTTGGTTGTAATTAAATATATATAAGGCATGCATAAAGGCTTACGGAGAATTACTAGAGGAATTACTTAGATGTTGGATTTACTAAGGAATTACTATGATATACTGAGATTGAGAGGGATGTAGCAAGATTTATTCAGCATTACAGGATTTACTTCAAAAAAAAGGATGCAGAGGTCCATTTTTTAGTGAGTGTTCCCTATCGCTCTAAACAAAACTGTGTAGCGTAAAAAATATTACCCTGCTCTTTTTTCCTGATTACACTGTATATTTTTTCGTAGCACCCATTTGTTTTCAAATTACAAAACGATATATTTTCATAAAATTTATGACCACTACTGAATCATTGTCGGTGCGTAATTTTTAGCGAACTTTTACGGTTACATTTTGATCACTTAAATTCAAATATTGAGTTTGGTTAATTAATATTGAAACGCCCTGTATAAAGTTACTAAATGAATTTCACCATGATCTAATAATTTGGAATGAAAATGGTATAGACAGCACATTTTAATAAAAACTAAATTTTGTCACTGCGTGGTAGGATAATTTACCTTCACAAATTAACTTATGCAAATCAATTCACATAAATTATCTCCTTATTTAAATTTGTTTTAAATGTTACATCATAATTTATGCAGAGTGGTCAATGACCGGTGCACCAGCAACATCTGAATACCTAGTGTAGCCGCAAAATACAGCAAAAGCTACTAAAGTGGCTAATGTTTTCCATTGAGAATTGTATTTTCTTAAATATTCTTTTTTTGGTCAAAACTAGAACTTTTTAGACACCATAGACAGGCCTAAGAAAGGTGGTGTTCACATAGTTTTGAAAAAATTTACAAATATGGTAGAGTAGGGAAAACTTTAAGTGTTAAGAAATGATTTATAGTCCAGTCCGCAGAGGCCGAAAAGTTACTGTTGGTAAAATTTTCTTGATAACTCGGAAATAACTACACAGGAATACTTTAAATGATGAGTACAATAACAGGCTAATTTGCTGACAAAGTATTTTATCAGGAAAA
>NW_019416366.1:771820-773536 GCF_000390285.2 Anoplophora glabripennis | reverse complement strand
ACAAGGTGGGTTATTAGGATGTCGCGGAATGTAGGTACAGGTTTTTTTTTGTATTTTGACATCCACTTATAGGTTTAATAATTAAAGATAGAAAGAAACTTTAAATACAAATGTACGACTTTTCCTTTATTTCATTTGACAACAAAATTTGCTGGCATAAGATATATATGTTTAAAATAAAAAAAAATCATTAAAAAAATTAAAATTCATCCTTATGAAATACCTAAAAACGAAATAACATTAAAATGCCTACAATTTTTACAAATCAACATGCAAGTAATTGTGATGATACAGTTGAAAATATGTTTTAATTTACTATTAATTGCTTCAAAAACAAATTCAAAATTATCAAGCATTTCGACCTGTATTTTTCTTTCAATACTTGTAACTTTTCAGGTCTTTAAAAATATGTCTAAAGGACTGATACTGAGATCGGGGCTGTTTTTTGTCCACCTAAGGTTTCTAATAATATTTTTTAGTGTTCGTTGACGGGACTCTTCCTCCAAAATAAATTTGCCAATATTCCTGAAGAACTTTTGCACATTATTGTTATTTGAATAATACAGTTAATTATGTTTTATTTTTCGTCATCAGAATAACCCATTGTAATTTAAATTTTTTAAATTAAAATGGGTTATTCCAATAATGATAAATCCCATGTATTTTTAAAAGAAGGTTCGTTTCTGTCGATTTTGTCTGATTGTGTGCGAGAGAGATAATTATAGTGTGCGATAGAGATAGAATGACTCTGTCCTCATAGATGGCTTCTCTCTCTCTCTGCTGCTTCAGGAGTCTCCCCAGCAATTTCATGACACCTAGAGAGGGAGCGTGGGGTAGAGCGCGTGGCCTTTTTAGCCTTCGGTATCGATCTATGATGTCACACAGTATGAGAAAAAGAAAACGGTGTTTGCTCGTAACTAGGAAATGGCTGGAAATATAAACAAATTTCCCCTTGGTTCTGAGTAGAGCACTCGGTGGGTGACGCAGAGCGGGGTGTCACAATATATGAAAGAAAAAAAAACAGTATTTGCTTGGACTCTAAGTATAAAAAAATCTTCCATGGTGAACGAGTGAAAAACGTCAAAACCCGCATCCTTAACTTCGCAAAACCCGCAAAAAAAATCGGGACCAACGGTGTGTGACATCATAGGATAAAAAAATGTTTATAATTCGCAAAACGGTGTGTTGAATCGAAAAAATAATTGAAAAATCTCCCTCCCCCCCTCCGGGTTCTGTACATTGTGTTAATTTTTTTGAACACCTTGTGTCACAAATATGAGCATTACCAATGGTATCCATGATATGCAACACTTGTGTCAATAATTATTTTACCTATCTAAAGAAATCAACAATAAGAGAGCAGTACCCATCTAAGGATATACAACCTGTATAATGCAATTTTTTAAAACATATGTGTTAATATCGTACCATATTGGAAGTCGACGCACAAATCTAAAAGCATTAATTTCGAGTGTTTGAATTTTCCCATTCCAACGTGATATAAATTAATTAGGTAAATTCATAGTTTTAATTCTAACTTGATTTATTTTATTTAGCATTTAAGGCAAATGTGGTTTCCAAACAGAAGATAAGTTCCATATCTCTTTAATTACATAATTGAAAGCATTAAATTTATTTAGCAGTTATTATTTGGCAACAAAACCACCGGTGGAACTGCCGCCTATTACCAAGTAGAAGAGTTACCACGCTAAATTT
>NW_019416366.1:758576-768700 GCF_000390285.2 Anoplophora glabripennis | reverse complement strand
AACATAACTTAGTACGCTGAGATCACTTACTATATAAAAAATATACAAAGATAGGTAAAATCAATATAAAATAGTTACAGACTAACAATATCATTAAAAATACTACAAACATACAAAACAATACATGTAGATAAGTACAGATGATAAGAACAAACAAATAGTTAAAACTAACAAATTAAATCAGTCACTTGATAAAAACTGATTAAAATCATATATATATATAGATATAAAGAAACATACAGGGTGATTCACAACATATCCAAAAAAATGAGAAATGGAGTCAATATCGTAAAAAAAAAATTAATGAAATCCAATTTTACAGTCGTCGTTGCCATAGTGTTTATAATAGTTTTTTAGTAGTGTCAAAAATGGCTTGCGTGTATAGCAATTCGGAGTTGATGGATATTGTAATTTATGGGGAAGCAAGAAAACATTTGTATTATGGTGAACCATTTGCGTTATGGTGAAACAAGACATCATTTGTGTTAGTTTTAAATCCGTGACACTGCTACGCAAACGAAACGCACAAACCTGCAAATAATGCCATTTTTCTCAAAAATGGCTTCCTCTAGGCGATTTTCTCAACGGTTACTTTTTTTTTAAATGAAACGACATTTTCAGTGTTGCTGCTCGTTTTTAAAAAATACGACCACAGTAAAAGTTTGACCGCTAAAAGGGAGAGGTAACCGGAGAAAACTATTACCCAGCATATCGATTTGACTAAAGCTTTAAGAAATAATACGCCATAATAGTCCAAATAAATGTGCCAATTTTAACGCGATCGGTAAAATGGTTATGAAATTATTAATTAAATTAGTTTTATTTTTGACAACATTAAAAACTTGTAACACAATAACCAAAAATTTTTTATTTATAGATCGTATTTATTTATCGTCGTGAATATGTAGTCAAACGTTGTCGGTGAAATTTGCGGAATTTATTTGTTAGACGATGATATTAGCTAAGTTAACATATTATTTAATAACTAAGCATTAAGAAGCATCTGTTTCAGGAAAAAGTTATAAATTTTATCAAAAAANACAAAAGCCTGCATCCATTTCGGGTTGCCAATTTCCAGCATTTAAGAAGCAGTCTGTGGCTATACGCTATATTGTCTGTGATAATGATGTAGAGAAACAAAATATTTAGCATCACATTAGCACACCTATGACCATTTAACTCGGTATTGGCACAAAATAATTATTAATTGTGCAATGAAAACGAAAGCCTTGCTTAGACTTATTAAACTAATTTTCGACCGCTTTCATTCCAATTTATCAAAATCTGGTACACCCAATCTAACAGCAATAGAAGAAATTGTATATTCAAATTCATCAATTTGTTACCGTGGGTAATAAGTCTTGGAACTCGTGACTGTTGCGAAAACAGGCCAAGTGATACGATTTTGTGTTAAAATATGTGAATGTGTTTCAAACAGTTACATAATTATCGCTAATTATGTATTATGCATTGGTATTTTGAAAGGAATAATTAACTGTGAGTAATAAAAAAATACCTACGCCTAAACGTAGGACGTCTATTATTACTAATTGAAAAAATCCTTTAGTTTGGATGTTGTGGTGCTTTTAGTAAACATTTCAGTCTACTATACAGGGTGTTATAATTTGTCGGTGAAAAATATAAGACTAATTAATTTTATATAGTGTAAACATCGAATATTAAATGTAATGTTGCGTAATTCGCGACATTCTCAAACTTCAAACGATCCAGATAAGCACCTGCTCGCATGTCAAAGCAAACTTTCACGTATGCGGTATGCGTCTCAGAATGCAAAGGTGATATTGTCAAAATACGGATCACATAAAAAAGTGAAATTTAAACGATACTCTAGACCAGTAGAAATAAAAGTATGTATCTACCTACTTACTCTTTCCTAAACTGGTCATTGAATACAAACAAGACGTCGAAAAAAAAAGGATATCGTCTTCATCGAGACTGTAAGGTTCTAAAATGGCCATATGGTAAGTAGTTCAAAATATGTGGATTATACTTATTAGGAAAATGGCGGAAATTACATAACTAGAAGAGTTTTCTATATATTTTCTATTTCATAAAAATAGAAACATTGTTGAAATAACTACAGTGTAGTAGTTCATTTATTTACATTTATGAAAATAAAATAACAATAACCATTATTATCTCATCACGTGCTTACTATATACGAACAAAGTATGCGGAAAAGTAATTAAATCTTAATGGTACGTTTGGGAAAGGATTTTCTTCCTGAAAATTAAATGATTCTGGAAATTTATTGCTACCTTCTTACGTTTAATGGTTTAGAATAATTCATGTTGTTTAGTAGGCAGTGCGATAGAACGATAATATTTAAATGTAACCTTAATACACTGTATTATAAACAGTAACAAAACAATTAACTAGCGCACAAAAATGATGTATTTTATAGATTCGTGTGACGTTAATAATAGAAAGTGAACAGTATTGGCAGGTGATGTTTTAAAAACGACAAATTAAAGCAAAACTGCTATAAATTTCAACACATCGTAATGTCTATTAAATTATGTTCGTTGAACTAGCTGTTCTTTACTGCAATTTTTTCTCTAAAAAACGAAATTTTTCATTAAATTTACTAAAAATATCTTTTCTCGGAAATCTGTCTAATATCAGATTTTACAGAAATAAAGCTAATATTCTTTTATCTTTTCTTTATTTTCTTGGTATATCTATTCACGAAGTAGTGAATAACTACAGATACAAATAAAACCTGATTTTTTTTTAATATCCCTAAAGTAAGTAATTTGATGTATAAACTTTTTAGATATGATATAGAGAAACATACAGAGTGATTCACAACTTATCCAAAAAAATTTGGGAATAGATGCGGCATGAAAAATGAAGTCAATATCATAAAAAAATAATGAAATCCAATTTTACAGTAGTCGTTGCCATAGTGTTTATAATAGTTTTTTCGTAGTTCGTGTCAAAAATGGCTTGCGTGTATAGCAACTCGGAGTTGATGGATATTGTAATTTATGGGGAAGCAAGAAAACATTTGTATTATGGTGAAGCATTTGCGTTATGGTGAAACAAGACACCATTTGTGTTAGTTCGTTCATCGTCTACTGATCTTAAAGTTTTAAATCCGTGACACTGCTACGCAAACGAAACGCATAGACCTGCAAATAATGCCATTTTTCTCAAGAATGGGCTTTCTCTAGGCGATTTTCTCAAGAGCCAATTTTTTTTTAAATGAAACGACTTTTTCAATGTTGCTGCCGGTTTTAAAATAATTCGACCACTATAAAAGTTTTGACCGCTAAAAGGGAAGAGGTAACTGGAGAAAACTATCACTCAGTATATCGATTTGACTAAAGCTTTAAGAAATAATACGCCATAATAGTCCAAATAAATGTGCCAAATTTTAACGCGATTGTTAAAATTTAATTAAATTAATTTTATTTTTGTCAACTTTAAAGGCTTGTAACTCAATAACCAAAAATGTTTTATTTATCTTTTTTTCATATATCGTATTTATTTATCGCCGTGAATATGCAAACAAACGTTGTCTGTGAAATTTTCGGAATTTATTTGTTGGACGATGATATTAGCTAAGTTAACATATTATTTAATAACTAAGCATTAAGAAGCATCTGTTTCAGGAAAAAGTTATAAATTTTATCAAAAAAATTGGGCGTCTTATTTAATTTAATTTTATTACCTACAATGTCACCCCAGGACCTGTTGCGATGTTGATTTTGGTTCTTGTTGCTGGTCTGAAGGTTATTCCACTGAAGATGCCGAAATATTTCGAAACGTTTTGAAGAATTGGATGTGACAAGTTACAGAAGCCACCCCGAAACGTCTCAGAGGATTCTCAGCTGACAATAATAATAAATAATAATAATCATTTTTATTTCCGCTAAGACAAAATAAAAATTTGTATAGGAATTGTCAAAATAATTACCTTACAAACTAAACCATAAGAGGAGTTGAGGATCGGTTTAGTCTGTAGCAGCCATAGAACCAGCAGTAAGAAACGAAATGGACATACATCAAGGCGGCCCCCATGGAGCTTAGACTGGGAACGACAAGGGCGGGTCAAAGATTCCAGCTAAGGTTAAGGAAATGACAGCGATATGTACATCGGTCACTGCGTAATAATAGGAAAAAACATGACACTTTAAAATTGTGTCAATTTTTACTGTTACAAATTTGACAATATTAGACAACAGAAATATGTAATGCAAAAGACAAATAATGCAATATTTGACTGAATGATTGCGAAGTTGCAATGTGTGTATAATGTTTAGTTCAGTATAATTTTCCTTGGTTATTGTCATGTGTCTGTATTATGAAATTTTATAAAATTACCGGATATTTTTTTTTGGAAATTTAGATATATTTAAACTTTTAGTGAAAATATGTAAAATTATTTTACAATTTTTTTCAGCGGTGTACATTTAGGTATATTTTTGTTATAAGAGAAAGCTAATTTTTATTGTCTTGATTGTTTAATTCTTAACATTGATCGAAACGTCGGTATTTCGTAACTATTAATTTTCACTTTCATCCATTCCCGTACAATCAGAGTAAATATCTATATTTATTTTATACAGCAACATCTATTTGTTCTCTTCCTCAGTCCATACGGTCTACAAGAACACAAAAAAGTTTTTTCGCAGTGCCTATGCATAAAACAAATGACACCCGACGAATCCGCGTCATTCGAAGCAGCTATCCATCGCTAGTGGAAATGAGGCCTGCTTCACGCCTGCTGCGTGCCGAACAGGACTGAAAGAGGCGTCTTTCGCACAGTGATTAGGCGAGGTCGGAGACTTCAACAGGCGATCAGACGGGCAACCCCAGTTATCTTCACTTGTCGGACGATATGTGACTCCAATCCAAGGAGGAGTGACCTAGTGCAGTGGTTGAGTGTCTATCGTGGAAATTATGATATCAAGGAAAATAATCGGCGGGTGAGTACGAATTAATATAGCTGTCTTATATATTTTTTTATAATTTTATTTTAAAATTTACACAATGGTATTTTAGAATGTGGATCATTTTTATTGTTAATTTAATTTTTATTGAGGGTCGTTTCTTTCATCTGTCATGTAAGTTTAATTGTCAGTCAGTGTTATGTCTGTCACTTTTATATGCAAATCAGGTGGAAACAAAAAAAAATAAGCCCAAGAGGTACAAGAGAAATTTTCATACATTTTTGGCATTTTCAACAATACGTCAAAGAGAAATTTTCAATTTTCGTTTATGCCTGGATGTTACTATTAAATACAATCCTCATCTCATTTATAGAATTAATTTTTGACACGTGATTTTTGTAAAATCTATCTCAAAACATAAAAGTATTTTACCATGTGCGGTTATTATCCAATTTTTATAACACTTTATCTAGTTATGAAAAACAACAGTTGACAATTTAATTGTAAATATATTTCATAAATTAATAAATTATATGATATGTAATATTGATGTATGTATTTTAATACTCCTTTCATACAGAAAACGAAAATTACAAACACTTTGTTCCCATTATATTGAAATACATAACAGTGTTCATTTAGTAAAGCTAATTCTAGATAAATATATTTTTAAACAAACATACTGAGATGTTGTGAAACACTTTTATAAAAGAAAATACAATGTTTCGAACATAGACAGTCAAGCAGATAATATCTGCATGTTATTTCCAGGTTATCTACATTGTTTGTCTTGAGAAATAACTGTTTTTTAAAGAAGACATAACTTAACTTTATTTACATGCTTAGGTAGTACCTACAACTTTCTTCGCGAAAAATTTATACTAGGTACATTCCAAAATAAAACAGAATTTGAAATTATTACAACAAGGGAAAGAAATTCCAGTAGTAAATCTCCTTTGTATTTTGCAATATGGGTTATTATCAAACAAATATTTATGTAATTCAATTTGAAATACGTTGCAATATATTTACATCACCACATGAAATATTTAATTACACTAAATTCAAATTATGGGATTAATTGAAAGGAATAAGCATCGAAATAAAATTTTTACTCGTTTTATGAAACCGGAAAGCTGGAAATATCCCAGGCGTTGAGTTTTCATATGTAATATTTTGTTTATACATTTTTACCTGCTAAAATATATAAACTAAATAATTATAGTTTCCTTATGTAATAAAATGACTTGTTGGTGACCGCGACATTGTAGGTTACCCTTGACTGAATCAATTTTGAAATCATTGAGTCGGTTAAAACTACTAGTTAATTCATAAATTCTACTTTGATAAAATACAGGGTGGCCAAATGAAAACGAAACAGAGCCATTTTCAGGAACTGCGTCAAGATTGTAGAAAAACGCTCAGACCCGTCGATTTTAGATTAAAGGGGGACATTCTTTGCTGGTATTTTTGACTCCGCCACTTTCACCCCCAAGCAAGGGTAAGCATCATCCCAAAATATTTAAATGGCATTGGGAGTTGAGTAATATTTCTTTTGGATGCTCTTACAATTCTCTTTATAACAGACTTTAAATTTTATAATTCCGCCCAATACTTATTAAGAATTTTGATTTTAAAGTTGAAACTTATGTACAAACAATTAGTAACGGTAAAAATGTCAGTAATATGAGTTAAGTACTTCAATGGTATAAATTTAGTATTTTTTGCGTTACATTGGTTTTGGGCGATTTGTTATCACTTTCGTAAAAAACACAATTGTAAAAAACAGAAATGAGAAACACACACAATGAACGTAAAATTAGTGGATTCCAAATTATTTTCAAGTAATATTTGAAGCGTTGATTGGTAGTTTATTTAATTGTGCTTTTGAAAATTAAACATTGGTTTATTCCTTTGCGAAAAGGGTAGATATCATTTCGCTTTAATTTATGAATAATAAATGTGAGAATAGAACAGCTCAGCTATTTAATGAACAACATCAAGATCGACATGTCAGGTGGAAGTATGTTCTAGAGTTAGTAAAAAAATTTCACGAGACAGGGAACGTAGCCAATAATAAATTAGTGAAGTTGCAGTTTTGGGACAAGTTCATCTTAATCCTACATTAAGTACGAGGCAGCTGGCATCTCTGTCTGGGATCAATCGAACTAGCCTACAAACTATTTTGCAGAAGAATAAATTCCATCCATACAAAATACATTTAGTCCAGGAACTTCCTAAGGATGATTATGACCGCCGTTTGCAATTTTGCGAAATAATGAGTGAGCGAGCAGGGAACGATCCACAGTTCCTTTTTAACATCCGTTTTTCTGATGAATACAGTTTTTTCTTGAACGGGACGGTAAATCGTCACAATTGCCGATATTGGTCCGATTCAAACCCAAGAGTTTTTCACGGGGTGCATACACAGCAACCGGAAAAATTAAATGTATGGGCTGGAATTTTCGATGACCTGCTGGTGGGTCCTTTCTTTCTACCTGGTAATTTGGCTGGACAAATGTACTTGCAATTACTAGAAGACGCTATTGACCCTGCCTTGACCGCTATTATTGAAAATGTCCCAGAGTATGGTGAAGATCATTTGATTTTTCAACAGGACCGTGCTCCTTCGCATTATGCGTTAATTGCCCGTCACTATTTGGACCAACGTTTTCTACGGAATTGGATTGGAAGAAGAGGCAGCATTGAGTGGCCTCCACGATGACCGAATTTATCTCCCCTTGATTTCTTTTTGTGGGGGATACCTAAAATCTATAAAACACAGCCAGCGTCGCTGGAAGATTAGCATCAAAGAATCGTCCACGAATGCCATCGAATCACTCCGGAAATGCTTCGGAATGTGCGCGAACGTTTCGAACAAAATCTTTATTCTTGTATGGAATCGAGCGGTCATCAGTTTGAACATTTAATCAACTAAGTAGTAAGTAAGCAACTAAACATAATTTAAATTTTAAAATGTAAATTTTTTCAAAGAGAATTGTAAGGGCTTTCAAAAGAAATATTACTCAACCCCCAATGCCATTTAAATATTTTGGGGTGACGCTTACCCTTGCTTGGGGGTGAAAGTGGCGGAGTCAAAAATACCAGCAAAGAATGTCCCCCTTTAATCTAAAATCGACGGGTCTGAGCGTTTTTCTACAATCTTGACGCAGTTCCTGAAAATGCCTCTGTTTCGTTTTCATTTGTCCACCCTGTATAATGGAAAGCTTTTAAATGCACGAACAATGTAATGTTTACTAAGACGTTTGTTCTGTAGATATATTTTTATAAAAAACAAAATCCAGACACAACTATTACCAGTAAGGTTTTTAAATAAAATTATAGTGCATTATTTTGATTTGCAGAAGAATTTGTGTTATCGTCGTACTCATTCAGTTTAATTTTGTAAATGTACGGAATAAAAATAAATTAAATTTTTCCATCTGATCCGGTTCTTTTCTTTAAATTGTTACAGTGCGCTTTGGCTGATGCACTCAATCTGTTTCTTTTCACCCCTTTAAACTAGCTTTTCCGTTCCAGGCAAAGATGATAACTCTTCTGCTGTTCTTTTTGTGCTTCTTGGGGAAAATCGATACAGTCATATATTCCGGACCTAAGGGCTCCACCTCAAGTCAGAGTTACAGCCACCCCGAGTCCGACTATACGATACAGCAGGTCACCTTGACGCAAAAAGGATATATACAGGTACGTGACTAAGGATGAGACGCTACAACATTTTGAGTAACCTGGCACTGGCATTTTAGTAAGAAGTAGAGGGAAATATAGCTTATCGTGCTTTTGTTTCTGTATACAGGGTGTTTGTAAATAAGTGCGAAATATTTTAGGGGGTTGTTCTCGGAAGTTATTTTGTGAAAAAAAGTTCATATAAACGTAGGTAAATTTTAATTTTTTATTTATTTTTACTAATTATTTCAAATAGTCTTAATGATATTGACTCGAAATTTGAAAAACGCTTTGGAGGGATAAATGTGAATTTTTTGGGGTGATCCGAATATTTCTACTTGCACCAGTGGCGTTCGTGCGAGAATGCCATAAACTTGTTTAATAAAAAAATGGTACGCCATCAATTCTGAATGGAGTTGGTCTCTTCAATTTTTTTCGTAGGATGCACCGTTTTTGAGGAAAAAAATAAAACATATTTTATTGTAGGTTTTGTTAATCTTTTATTTAAAGGTGCAAGTAGAAATATTCGGATCACCCCAAAAAATACACATTTATCCTTCCAAAGCGTTTTTCAAATTTCGAGTTAATATCTTTGAAATAGTTAATAAAAATAAGTAAAAAATTAAAATTTAAACACTTTGTATCTCGGAAACGAAGCATATTTCGACCTATGTTTATGTGAACTTTTTTTCACAAAATAACTTAAACAACCAAGCTCTAAAATATTTCGCACTTATTTACAACCACCCTGTACAGGGTATCAGTATATTGATACGAATTTACCTAAATAAAATCGTTTTGTTTAAGTTGAATTATATATAACAAAAAATTAACTGGTAAGTTTTTAGTTCAAAGTGTAAATTTGTTAGATGCCAAATTAACCGAAAATATCAACTATAGTAATTATTTTCATGGTTTAGTATTTTTATTAATCAGTTTATGAGAAACCATCGAAAAATTGATGAAAATTATATCTTTAGATAGTGTACACTACATTGTTATAGTGAAGAGTTATTTTACTAATATATTATTCTTAGCTCCTTTATCTGCTTAATAATAATAAATAATTTTAAGCACAATATTAAAAAATTGTTTCATTATTGAAATATAGCATACAAAACAATGTACACAAATATATCTAAATTAAAATCTTCATTTCACCATTCCTGACTATGTACAACCAAAGTATAAAATATTTCAATGTTTGTAATACATAAATTAATATCGTTATTTATTGTAATTTTGTACCATTTTTCGTTTCAAATATTTTGACAGTATTTTTTTATTCTTTTTTAGTTTTTATTTATTTATCTTTGTATTTTATTCATTCTATATTGTTTATTTATAATCATTAAAACACATTACACACTTTTGAAAATCTGAATGTTTTCGTTACTAAAACTTTTGTACCAAATTGACTTAAAAGTTAAATGTGATAGTTTCTTTGTCTTGTTATTAAACCTATTACCATACTTTTTTTAAATTTTTTTTGGATATACCTCGAATATATATTTATTATAT